>NC_079392.1:24765305-25065305 GCF_029220125.1 Pseudoliparis swirei | reverse complement strand
TTGAGTCCCGGCCGACGGCCGCTGGGGACGCAGCGTCATGGTGACGTCAGTTCTTTTGGCCGTTTTGGCCGCCGCCATCTTGGTTTCTCTCTGCAACCAGAAGGGACACGAGAGGGAGGAGCTAAGTCTGAATAAGAGCTTTTTTTAACCACAAAAAAAGACATAAAAACAACTCTCAGACTGAACAAGGCGGCTGTAGCGACCTGTCCATCACCCAGTAGCTCCGCCCCTAAAGTGTCCCCTGCGTTATGGTCTGTTTGACTCTAAATGACCATAAAGTATAAATGATGACATCATGCTGTATAGAAGAAGACTTGAAACTAGAGACTGAGACAAATACTCATGTTTACAATGTTTACTGAGGGAATACATCAAGAGAGAAGTAGAGTCACTATAGAGACTTCTATACAACCAGAGGAGCCCCCTGGTGGTCAGGAGAGAGAATGCAGCTTTAACACATGAAGCATAGACTTCTATACAACCAGAGGAGCTCCCTAGTGGCCAGGAGAGAGAATGCAGCTTCAACACATGAAGCATAGACTTCTATACAACCAGAGGAGTCGCCCCCTGGTGGTCAGGAGAGAGAATGCAAGTTTAAGGCATTTTGCTTGAGAGGATTGGAGGTTGTCACCAGCTTATAACTACAACATATTTTAAAGATCACGATAAACTATAAAAGTACTAAATGTGAGAGACCGTGAACCCTCAATCACGTGTCGATGTGCGGACATGGCTCTCATAAACAACTCCAGCAACCAGTAGGGAATGGGGTCAAGTGCATATATGTGTGTGTGTGTGTGTGTGTGTGTGAGTGTGTGTGTGTGTGTGTGTGAGTGTGTGTGTGTGAGTGTGTGTGTGTGAGAGGGTATGTAGAGGGTTAATAGCCTCCGATCTGACTTCAGGGCCGTGAGTCTGATTCCAGTTGTCGCTCCCTCTCAGTTTGAATGTGAATCAGGAAAATGAATCTGTGTGTGTGTGTGTGTGTGTGTGTGTGTGCAACCCGTCTTCACACTGTAACTCATTTAGGATGTTGGATTGAATGAAAGGTCACCTTCTGAGACGGCGTGCGATCGCTTTAGAGAAATACAAACGAGCCGCTCCGTTTACACTTTGTTATCTCCTGGTTTTAAAGTTGTTGTTGTTTATTATTTGTCTGGTTCTCCTCGTTCATCGCTCTTTTTCCTCTCGGAAGAAAAGCTCCTAAAAGCTCAGAGACGGAGCCGCTGCACACGGTGGAGCATTCAGCCGCTAGAGAGCCAAACTCCTCCTCCTGAGTCGGTGGAGACCAAACACGGAGCAAAAAGAGAGAGAATATTGTTCTTGGATTACTTTCTAATAACTTTGATATTTTTTAAGCACTCAGACGATTTGGAGTTTAGGTCGTGTGTCTTTGAATACTCACATGTACGCTTTCATGTTTGTAATTTTGCAAAATCTTAAATATTATATAGGTGGAGGCTTCAAATAAGCCCAGTTGGCTTTTTGTCTCTTCCTGCACTGAGATATTAATGTATCCCTGTTGTGTTATTTTTATTTTTGTTTTATTGTTTGAATTGTGCAACAACAACAACAAAAATAATAATAAAAAAATAATAAATTATAAAAAAATAAAATAATGAATGAATAAATACATAAAATAAAACAAAAACGAAATAAAACAAAATAAAATAAAATGTAAATAAATAAAATAAAGGGGGAGAGCCAAGGCGGAGGAGGGCCACGCATAGGGCAGGAGTTACACATTCATAAATATTCACGCCCATTTCACTGGACCCGTCCCTGATGGAAGGGACTCTTTGAGGACGAGAGCGACGAGAAAAAGGAGGATGAAGAAAATATGAGACACGAGAGCGAAAAAGAGTAAAAATACAGGAGCAAACGGATTAATGACGAGAGCTGAACAAAGGGATCGTCTGCGCCCCGGATCCGTCACTCACAGAAACACTCATTCTGACCGCGGTTCAGGTGAGCACAGGTAGAGCATCCATTATTCATCGGCTGAGCGGCTCCTCCACCTGCTCCACGAGGAGAGGCTCCGCCTCCTGCTCCAGGAGGAGAGGCTCCTCCTCCTGCTCCACGAGGAGCAGCTCCTCCTACTCCAGGAGGAGAGACTCCTCCACCTGCTCCAGGAGGAGAGGCTCCGCCTCCTGCTCCACGAGGAGCGGGTCGGTGAGACTCGTGGAGGCTTTGGGTCTCTGGAAAAAACAAGATTGATGCGACGCTTCCGTGTGTGATGTCATCACCTGAGGCGAGGTCGCTCAGGTGTGTGTGTGTGTGTGTGTGTGTGTGTGTGTGTGTGTGTGTGAGTGTGTGTCCAACCAATATGCGAGAGAATACAATTGGATAAAGGGAAAGAGTGTGAAGATGACAGAGCAAAATTGAGAGAAATGGAGGGATGAAGAAGAAGAATGAGAGGAAGAGGAGAAGAAGAGGAAGAAGAAGAGGAGGAAGAAGAGGAAGGAGGAAAAGAAGGAGAAGAAGAAGAAAGAGGAAGGAGAAGAAGGAGAGGAGGAAGAAGAAGGATAAGAAGAAGAAAGAGGAGAAGAAAAAGAAGAAGAGGAAGAGGAGGAAGAAGAAGAAAAAGTAGGAGAAGAGGAACAAGAGGAACAAGAGTAAGAAGAAGGCGAAGATGAAGAAAAAGAAGAAGAAGAAGGAAGAGGAGAAGAAGGAGAAGAAGAGGAAGAGGAGGAAAAAGAAGAAGAGGAACAAGAGGAAGAAGGACGAGAAGAAGAAGAAGAAGGAGAGGAAGAAGAAGGAGAGGAAGAGGAGGAAGAAGAAGAAGAAGAAGGAGAGGAAGAAGAAGAAGGAGAGGAAGAGGAGGAAGAAGAAGAAGAAGGAGAGAAAGAGGAGGAAGGAGGAAGAAGAAGGAGAGGAAGAGGAGGAAGAAGGAGAGGAAGAGGAGGAAGAAGAAGAAGGAGAATGGGGAAAGAGGCTGAAGCGTGCCAGTGTTAATGAAAAGTGGGAGGTGATGAAGAAAGGATGACTGATAAGAAAAGTGATAGAGGGAAGAGGAGAGAAAGAAAGAGAGAGAGAGCTGTTGCTATCTGACCTTCACGCTCTCTCTCTCTCTCCTCTCGTCCTCCGCCAGAGGAAGGAGGGACCTGATGGATAAATGATGGAGAGGCGGGCGGCGGGCGGCGTGGTGACCGATGTCGTTGAGAGAGGAACCGGCGGGCGGCGTCCGGCCCTCGCGGACGCCAAGGAGGAAAGGTCGGCTATTCTTAGCCTCGGCCCAAACCGCCGAGCGGAGAGGAGAGGAGAGGGGAGGAGCCTAAAGGAGGAGAGGAGAGGAGGAGGAGCCTAAAGGAGGCTGACGTCTGGGCGGTCCGTGATGATGAGGTCATCGTGTGACCTCACGATAATACAAACAACAACAACTTAACAACCTTTGAAGAAAAACATATCGCCACGTTTTAGGAGCTGAAACTACCAAAGTCACCGAGGCTACCTCACTTTAACTTCCTTGTATCTCATTGGACGGCGGAATTTGGCAGCAAAAGCTTGGCGGCGTTACGTTTTCTCTGATGAGTTGCCATCAGGGGAGCGTTGTCATGGTTTCCTGCAAAGGTCCTAAATGAAGAAGTAAAATAATGACACCAAAGATGGACAACATATATATTTTTAATCGACCTTTAAATAAATAATCAGCCAGCCGAATCAAACTGTTTACGGGATATTAAATATTTATTATGCGGCTTGTTTTGGGATATTTTTAAGATGACTTTTCATGCCTTTAAGTGGAATAAGGATTTAAAAAGATGGACAATTTGTTTATTTAAATGCTCAGAAAGAGGACGATACAGATATAAATAAATAATCTGCCAAATCAAACTGTTTACAGGAAATGTAACCTTTATTATAAGAATTTTTAGGCCTTTATTTGATAGTTGGAGAGATTTGTCACAATATATATATATATCCTGTATTTATATAAATATATATATATAAATATATATATTAAAAAAAATATATATATAATTTAATCAACATTTAAATAAAGAGACTCTCAGCTCTGAGTATTTGTGCCCACACGCGTCCTCTCACCCCCCCCCCCATGACTCATTCCTTTACAGAGCTCTGTGTAAGAGGCGTTTAAGTGCGTCCGTGAATATGAGATACGAGTTCACGGCCTCCCCCTCGGCGGCGGCGGCGAGTCCGGTTTACGAGCCGCCTCTCCCACGCCGCAACCTCCAACAAGATCACATGTGTCCACGGGGAGGTCAGAGGTCAAGGTCACAGGCAGAGCGCCTCTCCTGTGCGGTACCCCCCCCCCTCTCTGCATGAGACCACCACCACACTGATCACCACACGCATTGACATCATTAATCTGCTCTCGGTTCACGGACCGGGCGCTCTGCCTCGCGGCGCCCGTCATCGGCACGCGAGCGCAACGTGAACATTCTGCGTGAGCGAGCACGAGCGAGCGCAACGGTTGAATTGAACCGGTGTCTCTTGTTGTTGTTGTTGTTGTTGTTACTGCTCACAGCAGGAGAAAACGTTTCTGGGAAGCAAGTGAGTGTATCGCTCTCATCGCCGCCGTTTCTTCCTTCGGTACTATGTTCAGCAGCGGTGTGTCATGAGGTGTGTGTGTGTGTGTGTGTGAGGGGGGGGGGGCTTTGTGTCCCGAACACAGCGAGGACGGATAGTTGACCTCTGTGCTGGTGGGCTGGTTGTGAGGTCCCCCAGGGAACAGACACGGGGCCCCACCACCTCCACCACCTCCACCACCTCCACCTCCTCCTCCACCTCCACCTCCTCCTCCACCTCCACCTCCTCCACCACCTCCACCACCTCCACCTCCTCCTCCACCTCCACCACCTCCACCTCCTCCACCACCTCCACCACCTCCACCTCCTCCTCCACCTCCTCCACCTCCACCACCTCCACCTCCTCCTCCATCTCCTCCACCTCCACCACCTCCACCTCCTCCACCTCCTCCACCACCTCCTCCACCTCCACCTCCTCCACCACCTCCACCTCCACCTCCTCCTCCACCTCCTCCTCCACCTCCACCTCATCCACCTCCTCCACCTCCTCCACCACCTCCTCCTCCACCTCCTCCACCACCTCCACCACAGGCTCGCTGTAGTCGTCTCTTTGTGTTGTTTTGATACTTGTTGTTATTGTTTATCAAGTCTGGGTTGTTGTTTTGTGTTTCTTTGTAGTTTTTTGGTTGCTTTGTCCCTGTTTAAATTCCTTTTGCATGTCTGTATCGATCGTTGTGTCTCTTTGTCGTTGTTTTTTATCGTCTCTATTTGGGGGGGGGGGGTTGCTTTTCCCCCTTTGGTGAGTCTATGTAGTTGTTTTGTGTAACTTTGTAGTTTGGTCTTTAGTTGTTTTGTTCATGATTGTTTTTGTATCTCTGTATTTCCCCTTGTGTGTCTCTTTAAAGTCATTTTGAGTCTCTTGGCAGTTATGTTGTATCTTTGTTGTCATCTGTTGTCTCTTTAGTCTTTTCAGGCTCACTTGGCATCTCTTTCAGTCGTAGTTCTTCTGGTCTGTTTGTAGTCCTTTTGCGTCTCTTTGTAGTTCTTTCTCCTTGTGGTCATTATTAGTCTCTTCCAGGTCGGTTCACGTCTCTTTTCTTTTTGTTTAGTAATTTTTTGGTCCCTTTGTTTGTGCCCAGCCACCCAGGACAAAGTTGTCCATCCTGCCATATAGTGGGTCACAGGGACCAGACCCCAGCCACGCATTCAGGACCAAGTTGTCCATCCTGCCATATAGTGGATCCCAGGGACCAGACCACTTTCAGACACTAACTAACAAACAAAGAGAACGTTCGGAGCAGAATATCTCATTATAAGAGTGCAAAGTGTGCGTGTGTGTGTGTGTGTGCGTGTGTGTGTGTGTGTGTGTGTGTGCGTGTGTGTGTGTGTGAGAGTGTGTGTGTGTGCGTGCGTGTGTGTGTGTGTGTGCGTGTGTGTGTGTGTGTGTGTCTCCATCTCATGCTGCAGCATTTTCTATAGGCAGTGCGTGTTCAAGGTGCAGGAGTATGGAAGCTGCAGTGCAGCATGCGAGCAGGAAAGTGTGAGTTCAACCCGCCGGAGCAGAGAGGAAGAGACGCTCCACGTCTTCATCTCTATATTTAGAATGTAAGTTGCTCGCTCTAATCTCATGAATGCGTGTGCACGCTCCTCTAACCTCAACGCAGCCCGAGGTGCTCTCAATTAAGACGTCTGGTGCTCCTTGGAAGAAAAAAAACATCTCCGGGACAGATTAACAGGCAAATGGCATCTTCGAACTCGGAGGGAGGAAAAAACAAAAAAACAACGAGGCCGAACTCGGAGGAAGTGGTTCTCCTCATGCTGAGCGCCGGCCCAGTGAGGAGACAGAGGAGCAGCCGGCGCGTCCCGAGCGCTCTCGAATCGGATTCTCTCATCTCCTCTTTCTGCGAGGCGTTTGTGAGTTTCTCGCCTCAAACGGCTCTTCTGGCAAAGAGGAAACTAAACGGATCGACGCTGAGGCTTTCATATCTTTGTGTGGATCATCGGGCAAATGCCTCGCTCGGCCCGGGACGACCAAAAGCAAACGGCTGTCTCCAGGGAGAGAGCTCTGCCCGTGTGTGACATGTTGTTGTTGTTGTTGTTGTTGAGGAGAGAAGATGACGAGAAACTCAATCTCTCAAAAACCCGTTGGAGGATCTACGTCGGCTCCTCAAAGCACCGCGACGCCGATGAGGGCGATAAGTCATCGGCGATGTAACGCCACGGAATAGCAGGAAAAGACGGGAATGTTATTTCCTCCACGACGACGAGACGAGGGACAGAACCTTCTGGGTTCTGGTGGGAAGCGGTCGGAGAGCTTTGTGTTCGGAGAGGAGACCGGCGGCTCGATGCTCGCAGCCCGGAGCCGTGGGCAGGCGGGGTTGTTGATGCGGGACGGATGCTGTTTCCTGTTTCCTGTTTCTTGTCTTTCTTGTTTCCTGTTTCCTGTTTCTTGTCTCCTGTTTCCTGTCTCCTGTTTCTTGTCTCCTGTTTCCTGTTTCTTGTCTCCTGTCTCCTGATTCTTGCTTCCTGTTTCCGGTTTCTTGTCTCCTCTTTCCTGTCTCCTGTCTCCTGTTTCCTGTTTCCTGTTGCTCGTGTCTGTAACTCGCTGCACCAGCGTTCAGCTATGAATGTCATGTTTGTAAGAGGCAGCGACCTCACTGCACACACACACACACACACACACACACACACACACACACACACACACACACAGAGAGAACACCTCACACCTGTCCTGAGGGAGCTTGGCAGAGGAGTGATCAGCCTGAGAGTTGCAGCCATGTTTATCAGAGGCATCCAGGTCCCGCCCACACGAGAGAATCCACAGCTGCCAATCACACTCACTTCTGTACGGCACCAAATAACAGAGGTTATCGGAATAATTAACCCTCAAACCAACTGGGGTGTGATAAGAAAACACCTAGAACGATAAAAGACTTTCTTTTGGAATAATTTATTTATTAGATGTACAGTATAAACTTAGTTTTGTTGTTGTTTGGCCTCACGCATAGAGGAGGCGGGGTTTATGACGTATATACCTCAGCCAGCCACCAGGGGGCGATAGCTCTGGCTTAGCTTGGTGGTCGATCGAGTATCTTTAACCCTTGCAGACATGTAGACTCATCAGCCTCGGGGTTGCCGTGGGTTACAGAGGACATTAGGTGAAATAAAACACTCGAGAAGTAAATTTAAGGCCCCACGTCAATGTTTCCCCCAAACTGGGCTCAGTTTCATCAGAACATCACAGCTTCCAGCGACATGGATTCCCTCATTAAGCCCCGGCGAGTATTAGCCAGGAGTATAGATCATATCTGACTTTTCCCATCATCATCCCCTCCCCCCCAATCACTCATTTCCATGTTCAGACCTTTGGTCTAATTGGTAGATGAGTGCGGTTTAATTAACAGGATCAATACATCAGTGGGCGGGCCTGCAGCCAGAAGCAGCTCCGCCTCCTCCTCCTCTGAGGTCACGCGCGCTGCGTCTCCTCCTCTGCATCTAAATGTTTCTTAAATTAAGTTTTTCTCGTCTCTCTTATTCCCATTTTTCAGAGCGCCTGTCTGTCGCTCATTGTTCCCAGCCCATCTTCTTTTTTGGGAGAGCAATTAAGCCTGTGAGCGAGATTAGGAGCGAAGGATCATGGGAAATATCCTGAAACGAGAAGACGGCGCGTCTCCTTTTTTATTTTTAACCCTTCTGAGCTCCTGCTAATTAATGTACGCCGCAGAGCCGCTGAGGCGGAGGAGGGGAAACATGCGGCGCGGGCCCGATGAAGGGCGCCCCCCCCCCCCGAAAGAGCGAGCCGGCACCCTGCGGACGATGTTGACCTTTGACCTCGAGGCATCGAGTGCTTTACGGTCCGCGGTGTTTTTCGAGTCACGCCGGCTCGTTATCGCATCGCTCATTACGGACGGCAGATGTTTCGTCAAACACCCGCATGCTCGTCTCTGATTGGTTGGTGTGTGGCCATGTGCACCAGGGGGGGGGGGGGAGGATGTGTCAGAGCTTTGCATTCAAGTCTAGTCACCTTTCCGTGTGTGTGCCCCTGTGTGTGTGTGTGTGTGTGTGTGTGTGTGTATAGCATAATAATGTTGCCATGTAGACACAAAAGACCTACATTACCCAGAGGAAATCTATAGTGTCTCGCGGGATAATTTATCCCAAAGGTTATCGCTGCATTGCTGACGGCTGTGTCTGTGTGTGTGGTTGTGTGTGTGTGTGTGTGTGTTGTACACCTTTCCCTCCAGAGTAATTACATCCTTTTTTCCTCCATCACACTCTGCCCTTCATCTTCAACCATATGTACTGATTATTCTCTGTTTTCTTTTATGCTCTATTTTCCCTCATTAATCTCTCCCCCCACCCTCCTCTTCCTCTCCTTCACCTCCAGACGAGGGCCAGACGGTGTGCCTCAACCCCCCGGAGCTGGCGGGCCAGCGGTTGGCGGAGGTCGGCATGCAGCTGCGGGCGGACTGCCACCTGGGCCTGGGCTACTGGGACTACCTCTTCTTCGTCGCCATCGGCTTCGTCATCTTCTCGGCCGGCACGGTGTCGGCCTGGGTGATGGGCGTGCTCATGGTGCTGTACGAGCGCTACAACAAGAGGAAGAACGAGGACATGGACAGCGACGACGAGGACAGGGGGGGAGGAGGAGGAGGAGGAGGGAACCAGGGCAACGGGGACCTGAACAAGCCCAGCATGCAGGTGTGACGTGAGGAAGAGGAGGAAGGACCGGAAGTGATGAGAGGACTCACAGGGAACCAACATCTGACTGTCTCTCCGTGTTCCACATTTAGACATGTGCTCTTCAACATATGGGACAAGTGTGTGTGTGTGTGTGTGTGTGTGTGTGTGTGTGTGTGTGTGTGTGTGTGTGTGTGTGTGTGTGTGTGTGTGTGTGTGTGTGTGTGTGTGTGTGTGTGTGTGTGTGTGTGTGTGTGTGTGTGTGTGTGTGGGAGAGAGAGAGAGACAGACAGAGACAGCAATAAGGATGACCATGCCTTCACTTCAGGACTACAGAATGACCTCTGAGATTATTGAGAGCAATAATGCCCGTACACACACACACACACACACACACACACACACACCCACACCTACACACACACACACACACACACACACACACTCATCTCAGCACAGATACTCTCCGGAGCTGCTGGTTTCTCTCCGAGTGGGCGGCTGTACCTACAAACTATGTGAAGTGCTCTTGAGTAACATTCTGTAAATTAAAATAATAACAAGTTGTGTTACGTGAGAAACTCGCACCCACACACACACAACTACACACACACACACACACACACACACTTAATCCACATATAAAAAAGGTATTGGGGGTCACAAAGAGAGTGATGCCTTATCTCTGCTACAATAAAAAAAAGAAAAGTAGTACGTTTTGGTAAGAAGTGATTTTCATGAACGCTTTAAGGCAACTGCCTTGAAACATATCTCCTGTAGACAGAATCTGTCCAGAAAAAAAAAGTTTGAGGAAATGATCACATGATTTGAATGTAAAGAAAAAAAGTTCACCGCGGCTGCACGTGGAGACGCCATCGGGGGGGTCGACCGGCTAACGATGAGTCTACGCTCTGCGACTGGGAGCCGCGCTTGACTTCCCCGTGTTCCAGTCGAGCGCATGCAGGCCGCAGCCTACGCCCGGCTGTCGTGCTCCGCTCACGGCCCCCGACACCCGGCCCAGAGAGGATGAACGGCAAACTGCGGAAAGAGGTCGGGTGGAGAAAGAGCTGCGGGGGGGGGGTCGCCATCAGAAGCGGGAAATTCATCCTGATTGATGCACTGAGCAGCTGTACTGAAAGACTGATTGATAGTCGGGCTTCTATTCGTTTCCTCAGCTGAGTGGCGACAAATGCCCCGGATGAATGAGCCCGGTGAATGAAAACCCTCAGAGGGCTCGGCAGAGCGAGCATGTGTGCGTGTGCGTGTGTGTGTGTGTGTGTGTGTGATACATGCGTGCATATATTTCTCCCCCCAGCTTGGTTCATAATGATGACAGTATGTCTATACCAGGATATATGAAGCTGCAGAGCGTGTCATCGATCTCCTGCCTCACACAGACGGCCTCGTGGCGTTTAAAAGCCACGACGTCGTCCGCTTGTCAGAGTTTTAGCATTTTCCGTGCGTCATTCTACGCCACGGCGTCCACGGCGCTGCCTGCTGGGAGGTTGTGAGCATTTCTATTGGCTCCCAGCGACTCTCAGCGCGGTGACCGCTGAGCCGGCGGCTAGCGGCTAACAGCTAGCGGCTAACAGCTAGCAGCTAATGGCGCTAACGGCGGGAACAACAGCAACACCGGCGACAGAGTTGACGGTGTTTACCTGACGGAGAACCTTAACATCGTAAAAAAAACGGGACTTTATGTGTGACGCCGTCTGTCAAGGAAACGCTCGCAGTTTTCTTAAAGCAACACGACCGCTTAAGTTTGGGAACTCTGTCAAAATCATGCGGCAACAAAAAATTTACAAAAGAAAAGTGAGATTCTTTGTGCGATGGACAAGCGGTCGCTCTCACCTTTTGCACACATTACACGATGTACACACACATTACACAATGTACACACACTTCACACGATGTACACACACTTCACACGATGTACACACACTTCACACGATGTACACACACATTACACGATGTACACACACTTTACACGATGTACACACACTTCATACGATGTACACACACTTTACACGATGTACACACACTTCACACGATGTACACACACTTTACACGATGTACACACACTTCACACGATGTACACACACTTTACACGATGTACACACACTTTACACGATGTACACACACTTCACACGATGTACACACACTTTACACGATGTACACACACTTTACACGATGTACACACACTTACACGATGTACACACACTTTACACGATGTACACACACTTTACACGATGTACACACACTTCACACGATGTACACACACTTTACACGATGTACACACACTTTACACGATGTACACACACTTCACACGGATGCACTTACTTTGCAGGTCAGTCCAGATGGTGTGGAGCACAAAGCAAAAAAGCAAGAACGGCGTTCTCGTTGCTCTCTCTCTCTAATACACACACACACCTACACCTACACACACACACACACACACACACACACACAGACAGACTCCCTTACATGCATGATAAATCTCAAGGGCAAAGCTAAAGTCGGAGCCACGAGCCCGAGAACATTAACACTCCTGTTTTGGTCTCTCTTTCCACGCATCACCACATCCTCCATCTGACACTGTCATCAGCTCACACACACACACACACACACACACACACACACACACACACACCTGGACCTTCGATGCATCTGTTAAATCTCTGGGCTGTCGTTGTCAGATCATTTGTTCCAAGGGGAAGCTCGAGCTGAAGGATCTGCTCGCTGCTGACGTCCATCCTCCTCACGTTGCGTCACGTTCATGAAAAAAAGATAATTGACCTCGGAGAGCGCGACCTCTGGGCCAACCGACGGACCCGAACGCATCCCCGAAGCGGGTTAGCAGACGACAGAATGTCGCGGCTTCCGGGCCGGCAGCAGTTTAAGGCGGCGGTGCTGGCGTTAACCGGTCCCAGGACATCGTGAAGCGGTCCGTGAAGGAGCTGAACGGTGCGAGCAGAGGAAGGTTTGCGTGGGCGGATTACCCTTTACCCACAAAGCCTCACTCAAGACACTCAGAACGAGGACAAAGACACTCAGAATTTACTCAAATTAGCGACTAATAAACATACAGTGATGACAAAGAGACACAAAACAACTCAAAGTAGACGGAAACAACCAGAAAACTAGAACGGGCACTCGGTAGAGCGCATACCTTCGCATATCACAAGATTGGGCATTGAATTATGAACATGTTGGCATTAGTTGCATGCCAATTGGATAGAAATTGACCGTGCTATGGTAAAACAATTATTTTGACCTATCCATGACCTTGACCGTGACCTTTGATCCGATTGATCCCAAAATCGAATCAAATGGTTCCCGGATAATAACCAATCATCCCACCAAATTTCATGCGATTCGGTTTAAAACAAATTTTGTTATGCGAATAACACGCATACAAATAAATAAATAAATAAATACACGGCGATCAAAACATAACCTTCCGCATTTTCAATGCGAAGGTAAAGATGCAAACCGGCTACACACACACACACACACACACATACACAAAGACTCACAACGTAACCGTAAAGAGAGTCAGAGTGGGTTCACTCCGTCACGAGGAGCCCAGTTCTTTCAGAATAAGAGCGCACCCCGTGACCTTTATTTTTTTTATAACTGCTGGTTTTAATCACACCGACTTTTTTTTGTCTTACATAGAAAGATAGAATAACAACAACCCAGATAACAACAAACTTACTGCAAAGAGACTCAAATAGATGGCAAAGAGACACAAAATGGCCACGAAGACCCTCAGAATCGCTCCATAGAGACCCCAAAGGACGACAAAGAGAACGAAGAGACTCAAAATCACAACAAAGAAACTAAAGCTGATCCCAAAAAGACTACAACGACTACGACATGACTACAACATGAAATGACTATCAAGCCTCTGTGATCCAGGAGAGGTGGGGGGGGGGGGGGTCTCCTGTCGGAGCCCAGGGGCCCGTCGCCTCGTGAAGACGTGGCGGTGAGACCCTCTGGAGCAAAGCGTGGCGTGTTTTGCAGACGACGAGTTCAAAGACGTTGAAACGCGTCGTTACTCAGAGAGTCGTCGCCCCGCGGCGCTGATCCGGCTGCGGCTGGCATCGAGCTGGAGAGACGGATGAGAGGGAGTGGCGGCTCTTTGTGACTCCCGACCTCCTCTCGTCGTCTCTTGACAGATGTGTGTGTGTGTGTGTGTGTGTGTGTGTGTGTGTCTGTGCGTGTGTGTGTGTGTGTATGTCTGTGCGTGTGTGTGTGTGTGTGTGTGTCTGGTACATTCGTGCATTATTATGCAGAGGAGGAAACATCACCATCCCGCTGTTAGCTTGCAGATGTCCTCAAAGGCGACACATATGTCCTCACTGAGTGTGTGCGTGTGTGTGTGTGTATTATGTCTTTATTTTGTCGCTTCTTATCGAGTTCTCTCTGGTTTTCGTGCTCCATGAATCATGAGCAATAAAGAACACACGGATGCAGGATGGATAAACGGTAGTTTTTCCAAGACTTTTACTTTGTTAAATGCCGAGAGAGTGATTTTAATTCTTATTGAGAACAAGAGAAGAGGAGTTCACGTGAATAAAAACTATGCAAACTTCATAAGACTTTTTATACTGTGAGTGCGTCTCGGATCCCAGAGTTCATCAGATTAAAGCTGGTTAGCCTCGTTCTGTGATACCACGTATGGTCTGCCTTTCTTTCCTTTTTCTTTCTTTTTTTAAGCAAAAGTTTATTCAATATATTTCTATTCCGTAATTATATTTCTACATGGCTGTTTTCATGACCGAAGCACAAGAGATCACGCGATGCAGCACAGTTTTAATCTGGTTTATAGCGACATATCTCATGTATTTAAGTTCTTGTAACGCTAACTGTGTCCGACTGCCGCAGTTCACATTAAAACATTCAACTGTTGAAACACGAGGTGGCTTTTATTGTGAAGGTCGCATTTTATTATTCACCGGCTTTCTTTCTTGTTTGTGTTGTGACTGCACTGTAATCACAGTTCACAGAGGGAAAAAAAATCTTAAAATTCAACTGCAAAAAAAAAAAGTGTAGTTTGAAGTTAAAATTTCAAAGATTTCCGTTACGTTGTCTTTTGGTTCATTTTAAGTTTAAGTGGTGTCCGTTGAGATTGATAGTCAGGCGCTACTGTGTATGCATGCAGGGGTAGGTGTGTGTGTGTGTGTGTGTGTGTGTGTGTGTGTGTGTGTGTGTGTGTGTGTGTGTGTGTGTGTGTGTGTGTGTGTGTGTGTGTGTGTGTGTGTTTGTGAGTGCATTTTTCTGCCGTAAGTTCCTCAGATAACCTCCACTGTCAGGACAGGAATCAGCTGAGATTCTCAAACACACACACACAAACACACACACAAACAGTCCTGTCTGAATTATTATTAGGTTTCCATAAATCGACTGCAATGGAAATTAATTAATTATTTAAGCTTCAAAGGGACATTTTCTAAGGATATTTTAATATAGTGGCCAAACGGTGGTACTACACTTTACGGGTCTTTCCCCACACAATGACATCGGGAAAGAGAGCTCAACATTAATTTTGTATGTATGTGCTTATGTGCTAAGGTGTTTTTTTCCTGCTCCCACACTGTACCCCTCTCGGGGCATAGTCGGGGGGTTGGTGTTTTTTCTCGCCTTCTTCTTCCCTCATGTTATGCTGTAATCTTTCATCCACCCTTTCTTGTAATTTCGATGCTTTTGTACCTGTACTCTGGCAAACGACAAATAAATATATCATCATCATCATCATCATCATCATCATCATCAGTTTTAATCTGGTTTATAGCGACATATCTCATGTATTTAAGTTCTTGTAACGCTAACTGTGTCCGACTGCCGCAGTTCACATTAAAACATTCAACTGTTGAAACACGAGGTGGCTTTTATTGTGAAGGTCGCATTTTATTATTCTCCTGCTCCCACACTGTACCCCTCTCGGGGCATAGTCGGGGGGTTGGTGTTTTTTCTCGCCTTCTTCTTCCCTCATGTTATGCTGTAATCTTTCATCCACCCTTTCTTGTAATTTCGATGCTTTTGTACCTGTACTCTGGCAAACGACAAATAAATATATCATCATCATCATCATCATCATCATCATCAGTTTTAATCTGGTTTATAGCGACATATCTCATGTATTTAAGTTCTTGTAACGCTAACTGTGTCCGACTGCCGCAGTTCACATTAAAACATTCAACTGTTGAAACACGAGGTGGCTTTTATTGTGAAGGTCGCATTTTATTATTCTCTTTGGCTCTCTTCGAAGGCGGTCGCTTTTTCTCTCCCTCTCCTCCCCATGACCTTCCCTCCCCTGCTTGGCTTCTCTCGTCATGTCTTGTCTTGTTTTATACTTGAGAGACTCTCTCCTCATCGCTCTTCGAACTAAAAACCATGGACCGATCAACTGATCATCTGATCAACTGGTCTCTCAACGCAATTGACACCGTCTTCTCGACGAGAAGCTTGGGTTCGGGGGAACCTGCCCGTCCTGCCGGGATGTTGCAGCTGGTTACACGATGGACGTGTCGTGTGTCTAGCAGCCCTTTCCGTGGAGGACGTAGATGACATCTACCTATTCGGAACTATGATTACAGGATTTCTGCTGTTTGGATTTGGCGTTGCCCTGGTTTATCGGAAAATTAAGGAAACGGGGACAGCCGTTAAAAACCCCCTAAGGCTGCCCGACGAAATTGGATCGATTTGAATTTTTATGGGAGGAAAGTGGTGGAATAGCAGGTGCGAAAATTGGATGTAGCTGCTGGAAGACCAAACAATCCCAATCTTATCTGCTTTCGGCTCCCTCAACCAGAACGGGCCTCGGTCAAGGCCGTTACTGGAACAACAACTCCCCTGAAGATCGCTGAAGTGAGAACCTCTCTCATTCCCTTCCCCCTATCCACAGACACCTGTGGTTGTTTTTCTCCCAGGACCTTTCAAGGCTATCTCCATGGCAACGACCATCTTGCGGACTGAGAACTTTGTCTGTTGTGGCCTGGGGGAGGACGACATACCAGAACACGCACACACGAACTTTCAATAATACTGATTGCATTCACTACCCCCCTCCCCCCATCCCACGCCTTCGCCTGCTTTTTACCCCCAGTGTGACCGGACGGGGCTGTGCGGGCGCTGCTGAGTTGGCGCCGGACCGGCTGGCTGCTTGTCGGTGCTGGTTACCTTCTGCCCCCAATGGATGGGCTTAGATCACCCAGTTGTTGGATTACCTCCCCTCCCCCCTTCCTACTCGTTGCAAGTTATGTCTAAATGTATGTGCTTATGTGCTAAGGTGTTTTTTTCCTGCTCCCACACTGTACCCCTCTCGGGGCATAGTCGGGGGGTTGGTGTTTTTTCTCGCCTTCTTCTTCCCTCATGTTATGCTGTAATCTTTCATCCACCCTTTCTTGTAATTTCGATGCTTTTGTACCTGTACTCTGGCAAACGACAAATAAATATATCATCATCATCATCATCATCATCATCATCATCAGTTTTAATCTGGTTTATAGCGACATATCTCATGTATTTAAGTTCTTGTAACGCTAACTGTGTCCGACTGCCGCAGTTCACATTAAAACATTCAACTGTTGAAACACGAGGTGGCTTTTATTGTGAAGGTCGCATTTTATTATTCACCGGCTTTCTTTCTTGTTTGTGTTGTGACTGTTTTAATCTGGTTTTAATCTGGTTTATAGCGACATATCTCATGTATTTAAGTTCTTGTAACGCTAACTGTGTCCGACTGCCGCAGTTCACATTAAAACATTCAACTGTTGAAACACGAGGTGGCTTTTATTGTGAAGGTCGCATTTTATTATTCACCGGCTTTCTTTCTTGTTTGTGTTGTGACTGCACTGTAATCACAGTTCACAGAGGGAAAAAAAATCTTAAAATTCAACTGCAAAAAAAAAAAGTGTAGTTTGAAGTTAAAATTTCAAAGATTTCCGTTACGTTGTCTTTTGGTTCATTTTAAGTTTAAGTGGTGTCCGTTG
The DNA here is from genome assembly GCF_029220125.1 of Pseudoliparis swirei. NCBI lineage: Eukaryota > Metazoa > Chordata > Actinopteri > Perciformes > Liparidae > Pseudoliparis > Pseudoliparis swirei. The sequence continues at coordinate 25,048,141 of NC_079392.1, read as the reverse complement.
AGATTGATAGTCAGGCGCTACTGTGTATGCATGCAGGGGTAGGTGTGTGTGTGTGTGTGTGTGTGTGTGTGTGTGTGTGTGTGTGTGTGTGTGTGTGTGTGTGTGTGTGTGTGTGTGTGTGTGTGTGTGTGTGTGTGTGTGTGTGTGTGTGTGTGTTTGTGAGTGCATTTTTCTGCCGTAAGTTCCTCAGATAACCTCCACTGTCAGGACAGGAATCAGCTGAGATTCTCAAACACACACACACAAACACACACACAAACAGTCCTGTCTGAATTATTATTAGGTTTCCATAAATCGACTGCAATGGAAATTAATTAATTATTTAAGCTTCAAAGGGACATTTTCTAAGGATATTTTAATATAGTGGCCAAACGGTGGTACTACACTTTACGGGTCTTTCCCCACACAATGACATCGGGAAAGAGAGCTCAACATTAATTTTTTAAGGTAAATAAACTTCCCAAAGTATTTCACGATCCACGAAATATCCAGATAATTTCTTCTGAATTTCAAACTCTGAAGACAAACTTTTGTTTTGCTTCATGCGCCACTAAAGCAACTTTCATAGGCTGTCTCACTTTATCCAGGAGACACACACACATACACACACACACACGCACACACACACATACACACGCACACACACGCACACACACACTGGGCTCAGCGGTTATAGAGCAGGAAGCAGAGGCTCACTCCTCTCTCTCGCCTCTCCTCCCTTTATCTGTCCTAACACCTCACTCCAACCTGCTGGGCTCACAGCGCACTCCTCCCTTCATACTTTCTCTTTCTTTACCCCCTCCTCCCTCCATCCCCCCATCCCCTCCAGCCCAACACACACACACACACACACACACACCCCGACCTCCTTTCGTTCTAGTTGCACTGAGCAGCCTCTAATCCTTCACACGGCCTCTCGAAAAAACCTCGGCCTGCTGGATCTCACAGCTCTGGAGCTTCTCTTTGGGAGAGACAGACAGACAGACAGACAGACAGAGAGAGAGAGAGAGAGACAGAGAGAGAGAGAGAGAGAGAGAGACAGACAGACAGGCAGACAGAGAGAGAGAGACAGACAGGCAAACGCATACGACGAAGAACACCAAACACCAGAAGCTCCGGAGCGATGCTGCTGGAGACGGACCTCAAGCATCACTGAGTGTTTTGTGAGTGTTGGTCGAGCTCGTTCCTCCGAGGGCGCTCCGGGAGCGTGAAGAGGCCATGAGTCAATAAGACATCTCATCAGTGCTCACACACACACACACACACACACACACACACACACACACACACACACACACACACACACACACACACAGAGAGAGAGAGAGGCACGCAAGCAACATACAAAACAGCCTCTCAAGGGTTAAAAAGATGAGCGTTTCGTTCTCCTCCTCCGTAGAGACTCCGCTTCGCTCGCTCTGTTCTACCCGGCAACAGCAAAGAATACAAGCAGCAGGTTACAAAAAAGAGTTAAAAGTCAACAACTGTTTGTGCATCACTTTCAGCGTGACCCCACTTTGAGAGCTCAAACACACACACACACACACACACACATATATATATATATATATATATATATATATAAATAAACACACACACACACACATGCAGACTTTCCAGCGTGAAAGCCTCGCTGTAGAGGACATCGTGCGGGAGCAGAGGAGAGTGTGGCTGTCAGCAGGATTCCCTCCGCTAGCTCGCCCTTGAACGGCGTTCAGAGGAGGCGGAGGAGAGAGCGAGCGGGGACTCATTTGCCGGTTGCACCGGGGGAATGTCACATCCCAGTCGCCGGGGAGAGAAGAAAAGGAATAACGTAGGAAGAAAAAAACCAGACATCTTGCACGTCGACGCGTGCAGAAACACACAAATAACGTCACGTAACAAACCAGAAGTCAACTTTTTCTTTTGGTGCTACGTCACTTTCAAACAAGGACGATGTGGGGATAGTTTTTTAGACTTTACTTGGGCCACACTCATAATTGTGGCGTTCCAAATAAGCTTTAATTTGACATAAATCGATTCAAACTGCTCGTCTATTGATCCTAATGAAACACATAAAGTAGCTAAATGGGAACTCCTGAGCTAACGGTACTTTGCCAAATGGCCACAATCCTGCGACGCGCTGGACCTCTGGTCGTCACGTCGGTCCAGAGACGTTTCTCCAGTAGCCGCTGGGTGTGTGAAACAGGCCGGTCAGGAGGTAGCGCTTCTAAAAGGAGAGAATCATATTTCTGCCGGGCTGGATGTGCGTCCTAGAAAAAGTCCACATAGTATGATTAAAACCAGACGGCGCTATTTATGTAACTCTATATTCATTAAGCTGAGGGCGTCTGCAAACGAGACAGAAACTTCGTCTCGCTTCTTGTTCACGCTTTTTTTTTTACCGCCGTGGACAGAGGCGATTTTGATGATTTAAAAAAATTAAAATAAAAAGGGGTGAAAAGTGACATTGAGCTGGGGTCAAAGGTCACGAGAGGCCGACGGACAGATGTTTCTATTGTGTAATAAAAGTGTAATAATACACTTTCTGCACTCAGCATCCGGTTCCCTCGTCTTCAAGTCAATGTTTTTTGTTTTTTTGATCTGTTATTGATTAGATGACTGACATATGACATCACTTTGCACGTCTTAAAAAGGACGGTTGGTTAAAAAGCGGCTAGCCCCTTGATATGCTGCTATAGGCTTATAGCTGCCGGGGGACGTTCTAGGATGCACTGAGTACCTATCTCCTCTTTTTTCTCTCCTTAAGGATGAATTTTCATCTCTCCATCACACGTTACTAACTCTGCTTTCTCCCCGGAAGTCCTTTTGACTTTACGTCTCATGGGGTCATCGGACCCTATGAGACGACATAGATCCTATCTGCTGATGGATCATCGAGGTCTGGGTCGTGGAATTCCTGCTCCTGACTACGCCACTGTCCTGTTGAGACTCCGCCCACTGTTGAGACTCCGCCCACTCCTCCTCCCCACCGCCATCTGCCTGATGGATCGTGGAGGTCTCCATCGTGGAATATGCCTACTATGAACTATTCATACACTCTGTCATATTCATTGAATGTATTTTAACTCTAAATCTGTCCTTCTGGTCACATTACATCTATTGCATCTGTCCATCCTAGGAGAGGGATCCTCCTCTGTTGCTCTCCTGCAGGTTTCTTCCCTTTTTTTTCCCCCTGAAGGGTTATTTGGGAGTTTTTCCTGGTCCGATGTGAGGTTTTGGGGCAGGGATGTCTATGTGTACAGATTGTAAAGCACTCCGAGACAAATTTGTAATTTGTGAAATTGGGCTATACAAATAAACTGAATTGAATTGAATTAAAGGAGACGCGAGGAGACGAGTCATGTGACCAAAAGCACCTTAAACCTGTGTTATGCAGATTAATATTAATTTATGCAACAATCCAAAATCCTTTTAGTTGAGGGAACCGGTTCGATGCTAACTCCAAGGTTGGTCGACGAACATACGTCATCCCTGGAGCACACACACACACACACACACACACACACACACACAGCCTGGTAACAATCGCTGGCCTCTCATCTCGGTTGTTCGACTTACAGTAGCTCTCCTTTTTTTCGAGTCTCTCATCTTTGGCTTTCCACACACACACACACACACATGTATGAATCCATGCAGAACTGGCACCCGTTGGACTGCCCGGTTCTGGCTATTTTAAAAACCTGCGGTAACTTATGTTAAGTACGGTTTGATCTTTTAAGATGATTAATAAACGAGGTTAACCCCGCGGCTCCCGGCGGTCTGTGGAGCGCCGCGTCGTCTTCAAACAAAGTGCAACTACGCCGTCAGCGGAGGGGAAGGAGGGCAGAGGGTGATTGATTTAGCCTCTGCACCAGCGGCCTGGCACTCTAAATGAGATGGAGTGATGGGGGGGGGGGGGGGGGGGTACATAATGCCAGGTCAACCCCTCACTTTTAGTGTATTTTTCTATCCCCCACAACCTTTGTTGATACCCATCTTTAGTTCTCTCCTCCTCCTCCGTGGCCCCGGTGTGGTCTCTTCCCTTCATCATTATTTTTTCCCACTCTTTCTTCCTTCAGCTCCTCTCTTCTCTTTCTTTTTTGTTGTTGTTGGCAGGAGCCATGGTTTTATTATCCAACCTCACCTCTGCAAGGATGGGTCAGATACTGCAGTGGAGCCGTCTTCACTTGGCACTCAACGTAGAGAGAGGGAATAACACACACACACACACACACACACACACACACAGCTGAGGGAGGTGGAAAAAGTGACATGCAGGAGGTAAAAAAGTCGAGCGGTGCCGGGATGCCGGTTCCGGTTCTGTGCTGCCGGCTCCTGGCGAGCCTCCATCCATCCTGACAGCTCAGTGTGTCACCGGGTCACGCCGAGGCGGGAGAACGAGGGGCGAGCGACCGCTTCAATCGGCCAAGAAATGTGCAAATCGAGCCAATCGGTGATTTTGTATTTTCTACTAACAGAGCTAAGACTTTTCTATATAGGCAGGACATTGAGAGTTTTCCTTTGGTTGTATAGAAGTCATTTATCTTCATGTGTTAAAGCTGCATTCTCTCTCCTGACCACCAGGGGGCGACTCCTCTGGTTGTATAGAAATATATGCTTCATGTGTTAAAGCTGCATTCTCTGTCCTGACCACCAGGGGGCTCCTCTGGTTGTATAGAAGTCTATGCTTCATGCGTTAAAGCTGCATTCTCTCTCCTGACCACCAGGGGGCTCCTCTGGTTGTATAGAAGTCTATATAGTGACTCTACTTCTCTCTTGATGTATTCCCTCAGTAAACATTGTCAACATGAGTTTATGTCTCAGTCTCTAGTTTCAAGTCTTCTTCTATACAGCATGATGTCATCATTTATACTTTATGGTCATTTAGAGTCACACAGACCATCAAATTAAGAAGGAATCATCTTAATCATATCAGAAGGTCAAACACGACACTTCACAGATTCAGGACCATCTTTTGGTATTTTCTGTCCCAGTTAGTGACTCAGAGTTTAACCCAATGACACAATCAGGGTTATTTTGACAGCAGAGCCGCGTAGGGAGAGCCGCGTGGAGGAGTGAAGTCAGGGCGCCGCCCCTTTAAGAGATGGATTCTAGCCTCAATTTTTAGATTCTGCCCGAGGTTGAAGAACGTTTCCTTCCAGTGACGCACAAATAACTCCCGACCCACGACGTCCCGACGCGACCCAGCGCTCCTGCTTTGAGCTCGACTGAAAATGGCGGGGACGACGACCCGACCTTTGACCTTTGACCTGCTGACCCCGCCCAGCCCGACGGAGAATCTCCCTCTGGCGTCGGCAGGACTGTCGAGGTCAATCAGAGGTCCGACAGAAGGGGATTCCCTCGCGAGCGCCGCCATTCCCCGGAAAAAAGCAAAGCCATCTCACGTCTCTCTTCCTCTTCCTCCGTTTCTTCTCTTTCTTCTCGCTGTCAGAGGACGAGCGTGTTCCGGAAGCCTCGGATCAGACCTCAGAATAGCAGCTCAGTCGCTCCTGTAATAGAACTCGTCTTCCTCTGAGAGTAGCAGCTCATTACCGCAGGACCGCCCCCGAAGGACCCCCCCCCCCCACCAGCTCACCCTTCTCAACACGACCTCGCCCCTGAGATGGAGCCCCCCCCCCCCCCCCCCCATAAACATGCTAACCTTTGTAATCTCCAAATTAACTCTCTTCGTTTTTTGTGTTTTTAACTTTCCTCTCCTCCCTCACTGCAGCTGCCTCGTTTGACCATCTTTCATTCACACACACATTCGCACACACACACACACACACACACACCTCCAACGCCCCCGCTCCCTCCGTCCCCTTACAGGTTGGTCCTGTCGACACCTTTCCTGATTTGGACGATTTTTTATGAGAATTCCCCACCTCAATCTCTACTTAACCTTCCATGGGGCTTCCCAGATCTGCTCTGACACACACACACACACACACCGGGTAACACACACACACACACACCGGGTAACACACACACACACACCGGGTAACACACACTCGCACACGCTCGCTCTGTCGGCGCCTTAATGAGGTCTCATCCCGTCTTTTACTTTCTCTACTCCTCTGCTCTTTGACAGCCCCGGTGTGGTGTTGTGTGTGTGTGTGTGTGTGTGTGTGTGTGTGTGTGTGTGTGTGTGAGGAACAGTCCTTTCTATGGATACAGCTCCAGCAGCGGGTCTCGGTTCTCGGGATGAAAACAAGGCCAACAGGATCCTTCTTCATGGAGATAAAATAAGGTAGAAAAGGTCCGACAGACACACAGGACGATGGACCCTGAGTGTGTGACCCTGAGTGTGTGACCCTGAGTGTGTGACGCTGAGTGTGTGACCCTGAGTGTGTGACACTGAGTGTGTGACCCTGAGTGTGTGACCCTGAGTGTGTGACACTGAGTGTGTGACCCTGAGTGTGTGACCCTGAGTGTGTGACCCTGAGTGTGTGACCCTGAGTGTGTGACCCTGAGTGTGTGACGCTGAGTGTGTGACCCTGAGTGTGTGACCCTGAGTGTGTGACGCTGAGTGTGTGACCCTGAGTGTGTGACCCTGAGTGTATGACCCTGAGTGTGTGACCCTGAGTGTGTGACCCTGAGTGTATGACCCTGAGTGTGTGACCCTGAGTGTGTGACCCTGAGTGTGTGACATTGTCGGTCTTTGTGCTAAGCTAAAATAATAAAATAAAAAGAAGATGCAGTTCCACTGTTGACCTGCTGGCGGCTCCACAGGCGTCTGTTCTTCATTCTTAACATCCTCGCAATATGACACCTTTTTCTTTAAAATAAGCAACTTTTTGTAATTTGTAATTTTATGTTCTGTATATTTCCTCTCGGCCTAAATGTGACCCCCCCCCCCCCCCAATTGTACAGCCTTCTGATGGTATTACCCCCCTTGAAGCCTGGAAGGCCTTCAAATTAGCGGGCAAAGGAAGTTAAGAGAAAGCTGCTTTTGGCGTTGATATTTCCACAGAGGGCTGAATAGATGAGTATTCTTCTTTCTGCATTTGATATCCCAAACCAATCTGTCACTACAAAAAGGACCCTGAAGGCCACACGGCGGCTAAATGGAGTAAATGTGTGTTCTTCGTTCCTCTTTAGAGCCGACCGGCGTATCAAAGCCGTCATGTGACTCCAACGCTCGCCGGTCACTGTGTTTTTGCGAGGGCCTGCAAGGTAACGGTAGGAGCTTTCCTTTGTGTTGTGTCAGATTCAAGAGCTCTCAGAAGCTCCGGCTGCACTCGGCCACCGGCTCTCTATTTATAAAAAAAAAGAAAAGGGAGAAAGAGAAAGTGCGTGGAGGCGTGGGAGGAGGGGGAGGAGGAGGAGGAGGAGGAGGAGAGCGTTGTGTTGTGTCAATATTTTAGATGGCATGAAAACCACGGTCCATGTGTGACTCAAGTGAGTAGAAAGGAAATGTCACACACACACACACACACACACACACACACACACTGTGGCCTGGCCTATAATGGTACCTATTTAAAATGCCTCCCGCAGGTGCTTCGCTGTGTTTGAAGCTAAATTGCTCGTCATAGCAGGTCAGAGTCTGAGAATGAAGGATCCCTCTGTTCTCTCATCACACCTTCTTCTTCTTCTTCTTCTTCTTCTTCTTTTCCTTCTTCCTTCCCTCTTCTTTTTCCTAACCCTTTACTCTGCATCTACCAACCAACAGAGTGGTTTTTTTAGAGCCTGTCTCTTTAATAGAAGAAGCCCAATCTGCTGTGATGCGCTCGGATGAAGGGCGGTATATATTTTAATGAGCCTGCATGTGACATAGAATCACTTTTTTTTATCCCACAAAATAAACAAATGTATACCGCCCTTCATCCGAGCGAAACACAGCAGATTGGGCTTTTTTTTTCGGACTCTTGATTTTTTAGCGCCTGTCTCTTTAAGAGAGACAGATGAAGGGCGGTATATATTTTAATGAGCTTGCATGTAGCATATAGAATCTCATTTTTCTAATCTAGGGAGCACACAAAAACTTTTTTTCATGATCCTGTGTTTCCCCTTTAAGGTCCACTTTAATGAGCAGCAGCACTTACAGGAGATTTATTACATACTTTGCTCTGACCGTTAAATAACAAAATAAAACTAGCGGCTCACACTGGAGGAAATGTACCTCTCAGAGAGGAGATGATTTACATGCAAATATATCAACATGCACACACACACACACACACAGTAGTGTGTGGAGTGTTTTTATTAAGCCTGCGGCTTAAAACACGGGATGCATGAAGGTGTGGGTGGATGGTAGGCACACACACACACACACACACACACACACACACACACACACACACACACACACACACACACGCACACGCCGCTGGAAGCTTTTGGCTAACGAGTAATTCTTGTTTACATCTAAACTCAATAAACTGAACAGTTTGTTCTTGATGGTTACTGGTCTGCAAATCTGTGCACACACACACGCACACACACACAGACACATAGACACGTGCACACACGCACACACACACACATAGACACATGCACACGCACGCACATACACACGCACGCACATACACACACATAGACACATGCACACACACACGTACGCACACACACACAAAATGTGTTTTCTTTCCATCTTTACGGCAACAAAACAGCCCAAAATCTCAGAATTGACCAGTAGATTAAACACAGATTAAAAAATTTCTGAGTCTATATTACGACATCATTGTCATCTCAACCACACACAGGTGGAGGTTAGAGGGTCATCTAGACCACACACAGGTGGAGGTAAGAGGGTCATCTAGACCACACACAGGTGGAGGTAAGAGGGTCATCTCAACCACACACAGGTGGAGGTAAGAGGGTCATCTAGACCACACACAGGTGGAGGTAAGAGGGTCATCTAGACCACACACAGGTGGAGGTAAGAGGGTCATCTAGACCACACACAGGTGGAGGTAAGAGGGTCATCTCAACCACACACAGGTGGAGGTAAGAGGGTCATCTAGACCACACACAGGTGGAGGTAAGAGGGTCATCTAGACCACACACAGGTGGAGGTAAGAGGGTCATCTCAACCACACACAGGTGGAGGTAAGAGGGTCATCTAGACCACACACAGGTGGAGGTAAGAGGGTCATCTAGACCACACACAGGTGGAGGTAAGAGGGTCATCTCAACCACACACAGGTGGAGGTAAGAGGGTCATCTAGACCACACACAGGTGGAGGTAAGAGGGTCATCTAGACCACACACAGGTGGAGGTAAGAGGGTCATCTAGACCACACACAGGTGGAGGTAAGAGGGTCATCTAGACCACACACAGGTGGAGGTAAGAGGGTCATCTAGACCACACACAGGTGGAGGTAAGAGGGTCATCTAGACCACACACAGGTGGAGGTAAGAGGGTCATCTAGAGCACACACAGGTGGAGGTAAGAGGGTCATCTAGACCATACACAGGTGGAGGTAAGAGGGTTATCTAGACCACACACAGGTGGAGGTAAGAGGGTCATCTAGACCACACACAGGTGGAGGTAAGAGGGTCATCTCAACCACACACAGGTGGAGGTAAGAGGGTCATCTAGACCACACACAGGTGGAGGTAAGAGGGTCATCTCAACCACACACAGGTGGAGGTAAGAGGGTCATCTAGACCACACACAGGTGGAGGTAAGAGGGTCATCTCAACCACACACAGGTGGAGGTAAGAGGGTCATCTAGACCACACACAGGTGGAGGTAAGAGGGTCATCTAGACCACACACAGGTGGAGGTAAGAGGGTCATCTAGACCACACACAGGTGGAGGTAAGAGGGTCATCTAGACCACACACAGGTGGAGGTAAGAGGGTCATCTAGAGCACACACAGGTGGAGGTAAGAGGGTCATCTAGACCATACACAGGTGGAGGTAAGAGGGTTATCTAGACCACACACAGGTGGAGGTAAGAGGGTCATCTCAACCACACACAGGTGGAGGTAAGAGGGTCATCTAGACCACACACAGGTGGAGGTAAGAGGGTCATTTAGACCACACACAGGTGGAGGTAAGAGGGTCATCTAGACCACACACAGGTGGAGGTAAGAGGGTCATCTAGACCACACACAGGTGGAGGTAAGAGGGTTATCTAGACCACACACAGGTGGAGGTAAGAGGGTCATCTCAACCACACACAGGTGGAGGTAAGAGGGTCATCTAGACCACACACAGGTGGAGGTAAGAGGGTCATCTAGACCACACACAGGTGGAGGTAAGAGGGTCATCTCAACCACACACAGGTGGAGGTAAGAGGGTCATCTAGACCACACACAGGTGGAGGTAAGAGGGTCATCTCAACCACACACAGGTGGAGGTAAGAGGGACATCTAGACCACACACAGGTGGAGGTAAGAGGGTCATCTAGACCACACACAGGTGGAGGTAAGAGGGTCATCTAGACCACACACAGGTGGAGGTAAGAGGGTCATCTAGACCACACACAGGTGGAGGTAAGAGGGTCATCTAGACCACACACAGGTGGAGGTAAGAGGGTCATCTCAACCACACACAGGTGGAGGTAAGAGGGTCATCTAGACCACACACAGGTGGAGGTAAGAGGGTCATCTAGACCACACACAGGTGGAGGTAAGAGGGTCATCTAGACCACACACAGGTGGAGGTAAGAGGTCACAAGAGGTCAAAGACGTCCCACGAGGACCTCATCATCACGGGTACGAGGGCCGGTAAACAGGAAGTAAGAGAGAACAAACAGAAGAAGGAGAAGAGGGAGGTCGTTTCTCTCGTGGTCGACCAGCAGCAGCTCATCCTGAGGTGGCGGCCTCCGAGTTGCTCGGCAGCTGTGATGTAATACTTAATGCATGCGGCGGCTAATAACTCCGCTCAGGGCACCGTGAGAGCTTTTTACCGCGAGCCGTGCGAGGGGGCGGAGCTAATCTGAAGCGGCGTGAAGCATTTTATTCACTTTCAACAATCAGCCAGGCCTCGTATTTTATTTATTTATGTATACTATCTTTTCATGTTGATTCGGTGCTGCTTTTATTATTAAGTCAAATCTACTTTCGATTGGCGGATGCAACCAAACTCGTTGCACCAGCTGGGGGAATTGAAAGTTTTATTCAACTATTTTTGTCTACGTGGTAATACTAAAAACACCTGTAGTTCCCCTTTAAAGGTGCACCGTGTAAATTATCAACAGAACGTGCGATGAGGTTGCAGAATATGTTGAAGAAATATATCGAATTTTATAGCAAATATATATATGTAATATAATATTTATGACTCTTAGGCCTTTCAAAATACTAAACCAAGACAATGACCAAATCATACATTTCTTTTTATCTAATATTTCCACTACAGCTGCAGCTCATCGGCTCTCTAATTTCAGCGTGACAGAGCAACCCGACTGTGTCCATTTCATTTCACACCGTTCTCAGGGGAATGAAGCTAATCCAGAACGGCTGTCCCCTACATCATGTAACTCAGAGACACTGACTAGCAAGAGACTCAAGATCACCACAGAGAAGTGTATTACTACAAAGAGACAGAACATGACTACAAAGAGACACAAAACAACGACAAAGAGACACAAAACAACTACAAAGAGACTCAAAACAACTACAAAGAGACTCAAAACAACTACAAAGAGAATCAAAACAACTACAAAGAGACTCAAAACAACTACAAAGAGACACAAAGCAACTACAAAGAGAATCAAAACAACTACCCATTTGCCTCTCCATTGCCCCCCCCCCCCCCATTGATCTACTCATTGGCCTCTGCAACCACAGCCAATCACCGCTTGGCTGCCAGGGGGTGGATTCTGAGGCTTAATTATGCTAATCCAGAAAACTGACGGTTTTATTTAAAAAAAATTAGAGAAAGAGAGACATTCAGAGACATTCAGAGAGAGAGAGAGAGAGAGAGAGAGGAAGTTCTTTCTCTCCTGTAGATCTACATCTCTGCGTCACAATGCTCCTCACTTTTAAATACTACAACAGCAACATTTAATATTAAAGTCTGAATATGACGAGATCCTCTGGCTGCCCCCCCCCCCCCCCCCCCCCCCCCACACACACACACTCATGTTCCTCCTCTGTTGCAGGTGTGCTGCTGGCCTTTCCCCTCTCTTCTTGTTAGCCGATGTCTGTGGGCGGATAACAACGCTCCACTGATCCACAACTCATCGCAACACAACAAACACGTGCACGACATTTATTTGACTGTGCGTCACGGTGAACGTGAGCAGCAGAAACTGTTCTCTGAGCAGGAATGTTGGTCGACATATCAGATCAATAATTCAGCATGAGGAAAACACTGGTGGGAGGTGTGTGTGTGTGTGGGGGGGGGGGGGGGGTCTTAACTCGTCCACAAGCAAAGGCTTTTCAAGCGGTGGACGAGTTCACTGCTCAATGCAGCGTTGTTCTAAAACCACAAGATATTAAGAGTCTGAATGTAATGGGAGGAAAAACAGTTATTAGTTATTACAGTTATTAGAGTTATTACAGTTATTAGTTATTACAGTTATTACAGTTATTAGTTATTACAGTTATTAGAATTATTACAGTTATTAGTTATTACAGTTATTACAGTTATTAGTTATTACAGTTATTAGTTATTACAGTTATTACAGTTATTAGTTATTACAGTTATTAATTATTAGTTATTACAGTTATTAGTTATTACAGTTATTACAGTTATTAGAGTAATTAGTTATTAGTTATTAGTTATTAGTTTTTAGTTATTACAGTTATCAGTTATTACAGTTATTACAGTTGTTAGAGTTATTAGTTATTAGAGTTATTAGTTATTACAGTTATTACAGTTATTAGAGATATTAGAGTAATTACAGTTATTAGTTATTACAGTTATTAGAGTTATTGCAGTTATTAGTTATTACAGTTATTACACTTATTAGAGTTATTACAGTTATTACAGTTATTAGAGTTATTGCAGTTATTAGTTATCACAGTTATTAAACTTATTAGAGTTATTACAGTTATTACAGTTATTAGAGAAATTAGAGTTATTACAGTTATTAGTTATTACAGTTATTACAGCTATTACATGTATTATAGTTATTACACTTATTACAGTGTTTGTCTGTGTGTGTGTGTGTGTGTGTGTGTGTGTGTGTGTGTGTGTTTGTGTATCTGTGTGTTACCCTCCGTGTGAAACAGCCTCTGCAGTCCTGCAGAGAGCTCGGCAGTGCAGCTCCCTCGCACTGTGTTGAGGATGCTAAACCGAGGGAGGAGGGGAGGGGGGGAGAGGGGGGGGGTCCCCCTCCTTCACCCCTCTCGCCCTCTGTGTGTCTCATTGCCTAAATGTTCCACTCCCACGCACAACAGTGGATGCCAGGTTTACAGCTGTCGGAGTCATCAGAGGACAACAGAGACCCGGAAACCTTCTGAGGGTTTTGGGGCCGATCCCTCCTCGTTCCCAGAGGCGCGAGCAAAAGAGAGACGGCGAAGAGAGGGGAACAAACCCAAAGTTCCCTGATCCCGTCTCCTTCTTGTTCTCTCGTGTTGTGCCAAGTGCGTTCCCCTGCGGTAAAAGGCCTGGAAGATGGAGCCTCCGTCCGACACCGGCATCCCGAAATGGGACAAAGCTGCTTCCTGGACTGTTGAGCTGCGTCACAAACTTAGATGGAAACTGAGAACTAACAATGACAGTTCATTTGGGACGTGACTTGTGAGCTCGCGGTGGCAGTTATCTGCAGAGTTAACTGACTTCAAGGCGAGAGGAGAGGGAGAGAGAGAGAGGTGGAGCAACAAAAGAGGGCTATAGGGGAGAGATCGAGTATCTGAGGGGGCATAATTAAGTCCACGGTCTGCCTCTCTGCAGGCCTGCAGCATACTGCTCTAAAAATGCTGATTCAGTACACAGATAGACAGAGTAGCACAGGGAGGGAGACGGGGGCGCAGTAAGAAAAGAGAGGGGGAGAGAGAGGGGGAGAGAGAGAGAGATGGGGTGTTTCAATAAAGAGGCAGCTCAGTGGGACCAAATGTCCCAGATGAGAAACGCAAAGTTTAACCGGTGAGGGCCGGAGGAGTGAGAATATAAAAGCTGCTTTAAAAGGAAGTAAAACTCAGAATGAGAGCCACCCAGCAGCGGAGGAGGCTGGTGGGTGTACTCTGTCATTCGGTGGGAGGCTTTCTGCAGTGTGTGTGTGTGTGTGGGGGGGGTCGACTTTATTGAGCGTTGAACATCTGCAGATGTTTCAGAGAGAAAGAGCTGCGGTGCGAAACCTCACTGCGTTTTATCTGGATAACAGCGACCTCTAGCGGTGGGACGGGAGACTACAGCTGCTGCACTGACTGCTGCAGAGCCGCTGATGGAGACAGTGGCCGACTGTAGAAGAGGAAGAGGAGGAAGAGGAAGGAGAAGAAGATAAGTTGCCGTATGCACAAAGTGGGCTGTGCTCACACATTTAATGATGTAAATGTGAATATTGTAAATAATGAAACAGAAGCTACGGCGTGAGTAATGTCTTAAAGTGTCGCATCAGCAAAACTATGCAGCGTTACATTTTTCATAAAATTGTGTCAACGTTGTGAATATTTCTTTGTCAATTACGACACGGTCATGAATGAATGAATTCAGGATTTCGACGGAAACAGCTGCATTTTAATGAGTCTTATCCACGAAGACTCTGTTACGCTGACGCAGAGACTGCAGGATTAAATTAACTCAAATAGAGGCAAGGGTAATCTCAAAAAGTAAAAATCGTTAATTAAAGTGAAAGGTTTTTTTTGTAAATGGAGTTTGGGATATATCTTTATTTAACTCCATGAATAAGAAATTACGACCATCAGCCATAAAAAATATAAAAGTAAAAGTGCATGTATGAACCCCTCTGCTAAGAGACTCATAAGATATATAGGAAATTACATGTGAATAAAGAAAACACAAGGATATCTATATAAATAAATATATACTCAATATATACTTCTTTTTTTATGACAAGTTTTCTGGCATCTTATGTTTAAATATTTAAAAATGCAGCAATATCTAAAGGAAACTGTTGGTGAATTTAGGAGAAATCTATAGATGCAAATAGACTAAGTAGTTAAATAAACTCTTTATTGTATATTTTTTATGTTTTATTTCAACAAGTCTTACCCAAAAAATGTTTTCGAAGCAAAAAAAAGAAAAGAAAACGGGCACAAAATCTCAAAATTGATCAGTGAATTAAATAAAAACAAATTAAATCAGGAATGCATTTCTTTGTATTCCTCTTTGCGGTCATGCACCAGCACACAAAGATCCAAAATTTAAAGGCAGTCTGGGAGTTTTTTTAATGAATCCTCTTGTGTTGATAGTGTCAAATGACACAAAGTCCAAAGAGTGTTTCTGTGTGACACGAGCAGCAAGGACACCAGGTGCATTCCTCTAAATAATGCGGTCCCGACACTCACAAGGTGCATGCGAGGGCATCCCGTATCGACCTTCATTCCCACCGACGCTCGCCGTCGGACGGGAGAGGACGTGCGATGCTTCTTCTTCGGCGCAGCCGGGATCAGCCGTGTCCGTACGCCGCCGCCCGCTCGCCTTCTCTGGGCGCGAAGCCCCACGTCTTGAGCAGAGCGACCCGCTTGGAGGGCGGAGTGGAGAAGTAGTCCTTCTGCCTCTCAGAGTAGATCTGCACCGGAGTCACAACGTCTCTGTAGCTCCAGTCCTGAGCACACAAAGTGCCTCTCTGGTTAATTATTCAATTAGAAGATTGTCGTGTGTGTCTCGGGTATTATTGAGGTTCTGTACCCGCCAGTGGAAGTTGAACGCCTCCAGCAGCTCTATCCTTCCCTCCCTGGAGGGCACGCAGTCGGGAGGATCGGGCTGCGGCGTCTCCGCGCCCGGCGTCACGCCCCCGAACACCAACAGCGCCCTGATGGCGAACCAGCCGCCGAACCTCGGGTGCACACACACTCCGAACATCTTCTGCAGGGGTGAGGAGATGATGATTGAAAACCTATATATATATCACACGTTGTTCTTTAAACCAATCGGCATTACCTTCCCAGCCCAGGGTTGCTCTGTGACGTCAGACTGTTGGTAGTAGAACGCCGCTCCGGACACGTGAGCCGCGGTCTGCGCCACAAACTTTGGCTTCCTGCTGGGCAGCATCTCGTAGTCGTACCTCACGTCCACCTCCTGTCCGGGGAAACACTGCAGGGCGGGGTAGAAGGAAAGTGCACATGTAATCCTATCCCATTTAGCAACTGATGTGCATTATTTTTTCACGACGTCACCGCTCACCTGGGAGACGGCGGAGGACACGCAGTGTTTGACGCACTGGTCGATGGGGTCGGACAGCCCCTCGTAGCCCCTCTCCTCCACGAAGGGCAGGAAGGCCTGCTCGAACATGGCGGGAGTGCTGAGCACCAGCAGGGCCAGGGTGTCATCGGGGTGATCCAGGCGCAGGGTGGGAGGCAGCATGGAGTTATACCAACCCACCTGTGGGACAGAGAGTCAAGGGAGGCACAGCATGGCCACTTTATTAGACCTGAACCATCTAGTTCAATTCAACTCAACGTATCGGTCTTAAAGTATACTTTTATATGGTTATTTAATTGCAGTGTCATATAGGTGTAATTTCAATAGTGTGATTATTAGTGAGGTCATAGTTCGTGGTGGTGTTGTGCACTATATTAAGGTGTCTCTATTATTATGACCACCCTCAAACTACAACTTCAGCAATAAAACAGGTCATTAAATTAACACATTTCCGACAACGCCAACAAAAACGGATCATAATAAACTTGATTGAATAGATTATACAATGTGTTCCTCTTAAAGTGGCCACTGAGTGTGTGTACTCTGTCTGTAGGCTACTGATGTCATGTGAAGGTCGGTGGATGTATTATGGGATATGTCCAGACGTTTAAGCCTTTCTTGTTGTCAAGGCAACACATTGGTAATAAATTAGTGCCACAATACCTTCAGAGGGTAGATTTCAAATCCAACTTTTGATAAATGGTCTTTTAACAGTCCTGTAATACCTTCCACATTGGCAGTGGAAGCCGCCATTTTTACGCGGCAACACAACGCGTTGCATTGTGGGATGTGGTGTTCTTTTGACTCATGGACGTCAGAAATAACTCTGGCCTCTTGCCTTTTCTCACCGCAATACTTTCTCCCGACGAACACGAACGACTTCAATATAATATACGACACAACGTGTTTTGGAGAAATTCTGCCGAAGCCAGTCGTCACTATCAACTACATTTCCCATGAGACCCCGCGCGGCGACGTCATACGCAATCACGTCGCCGCTGTTGTGGGCTGCTGGATTTAAAAGTGGAGTCGCAAGATTTTCTGTGAGTAGCCTGATGATTAGCCAGCTAACATAAACCTGTGTCGTTGTCGTAAAAAAATGTATTATGTTTTCAGCGACAGTTGGTGTGTTATGTATTTAACAGAAGATTACATTATGTGTTGAAGAAAATAATTACTTTGCCAACGTAGACGGCAATGGTACGTTACGATCGCTGAAAAGAATAGTCACCGTAAAGCTGCTGCTATTTACAATTATTTTACGACAAAGACACTGGTTAAACGTTTGTTACTCCCCCTTTACGTTAGCTGTATGTGTTTTAGTGTGTGTTTTGCCATAATGTATCTGCTCTGCCGAAGTGTCCTTGAGCATGGTCACGCATTGGTCCGAAATCTGGTCCTGGAAGCTCAGGAGATACTGGTCCCGTCCTGGTCCCTAGTTGTCTTCCCATTAGACGCCGAAGTTAGCTTCCTTCCTGCATGCTATTTAAAAAAAAATTGTAATAGATAAAGGAGAACTCATCCTGTTTTTAGACTATGTATTGGACCAGATCCAGATTTTAAAATAATAATAAAAAAGACCTAGACGCGTCTCACAGACCAGAGACATTCTTGATCAAAATACATACAAATAAGAAATAAGACAGACATAACTGTTTTTTTTCCTCACATCTAGACCACTTTGGACCTGATCTGTAAATGAACCCTAATGTACCTGGACTAATTTATCCCAGGGAAGCCAAAACACACTTTTAGATTTATGAAACCTTTATTGTATTTGTGAAAAGGGTTTGAAGGGGACATGTTGATTATTTTGCACACATCTAGAACACATTGGACCAGGTCCATATCAAAAGACCATATTACTAGATCTGGACTATGTTTACCCAAAGAAGCCTGAGACAAAAATTGTCAGTCTTGTGTGAAAATTCAACAACAAAAATACGTTTTTTTTCTGTTTCAAACCCCACGACAAGGTTCAGTGTGGACTGGTGGGTCCAGAACTAGATTATAACGGAGAAAACCAGTTTCAGATGTATAAAATCCTATTATTATATTGCAAACAATTTAGATTTTATTGGTTTTTGAACCAGCATTGAACCAGATCTAAAACCATTATAACTAGTTTTAAAGAAACCTGGACTAGATTTTCACAGAAAAGCCGGAAGCTCTTAAGAACAAATTTGTGGACATGCAAAACCTTTTAATGAAGCTTAATAGGGAGCTTTCACTGCTCCCCCCCCCCCCCCCCCTGCACATCCAGGCCACGCTAAACCAGGTCTAGCTCAAAAACCACTACACCTACTTCATTATCATTCTGGCACCTCGGACACATTCATCTGAGTAGCTACACACATGCAAATATCCAGGCGTGCTGTCATGTAAAACCTCCACAAAGTGTCA
The DNA here is from genome assembly GCF_029220125.1 of Pseudoliparis swirei. Lineage (NCBI taxonomy): Eukaryota > Metazoa > Chordata > Actinopteri > Perciformes > Liparidae > Pseudoliparis > Pseudoliparis swirei. Next base: position 25,029,526 of record NC_079392.1, on the reverse strand, counting down.
GATCTCCCCTTTATAAACATGTCTAACGTTACTGTGTCGCTGTCTCACGCTGGTTTTTTTTCACAACACTGTCTCGTGTGATGTTTTTAATTTTTAATTTTGCACTCAAAGGATCAAGAGTTAAAGACACGCATCTCTTTTTCAGTTCAACGGCGTCATGAACTGGGACAACCAGCTGAGCTCCATCCTGTCGGTGGCAGAAGGCAGCGTTGCGAAGATGAGGGTGAGTAGATTCAAAGGGCCTTCGTCTTGTGTCTTAGTCTCGCTGAAGATAACAGCAATTCATTGTGTGTGTTTGTCTGTGTGTGTGTGTGTGTGTGTGTGTGTCTGTGTGTGTGTGTGTTCTTAAAGGAGCCTTCACCCTGCTCTTGCTTGTTGGTTGTGAACTGTCATAACTGGAGCTGCCTGTAGGGGGCAGTAAAGCCCCACTACATATTTTTTTAACGGGGTAATTTATTCCTCTAGATTTAAATATGCAGTGGTGATAGTGAGAGTTTGGAAACTCTCGACAGTTCTGAAAGTATTTTATAATTTTTTTTATGTGTCCACAGGAGAGACTGACCTCACCAGGAAAATTCTCCAAAGGAGGAGAAGGTGGGTGACCTCTAGTGGAAACGACCTATTTCTGTGTGTGTGTGAGAAACTTCTTTCCTCGCGGTGAAGCGTGGATAACGACAGGAGTGCCAGCGGTTTGTTTGACCTCATTTACCCCCCCCCCCCGTGCCTCTTCCTCCCCAGATTTGTTTCCAACGAGGGAGAGGGTTCCTCCCGCTCTTCCTCCGCGAGCCCCCCTCCTCCTCCTCCGACAGCCCTCCTCTTCCCCCCTCGGCTCCCCCGTCCAGTGGGCCGACCTGGCCGCCGTCCAGTCACAACTCCAGATACAGAGCCAGGTGTGTGTGTGTGTGTGTGTGAGGTTTAAGAGTCGCCGTCGCTGACGGGATCCCGGTGTGTGTTTTCAAGGCGATCGAGTCGCTCGCCCTCCAACTCCGTGACGTGGGGAGAGAGAGGCAGTCTCAACAAGGCCTCATCCAGACGCTACAAGGTAACACCGGCTGCACCGCGACCGCCTGCCGGAGGTCACACGGGGTCACGGAACACAGCCACACCTGAATACCTCCCATCGACACACACACACACACACTACCGGGACACGTGTTGAAAATGATGCAGCGTCTCACCACGAAGGAATCATTCTGACGTCATTGTTGACGCATAAATCAGATGACAAATTGGTCGTCAAATTCAAATTTCATTCGACGCAGAATTTGTTCAACAACACATCCCTTCCTCGCCGTCACCTCTCTTTCTCTCTCTCTCTCTCTCTCTCTCTCTCTCTCTCTCCTTCTCCAGAGGAGGTTCACCGGCTCAGGGAGCGGGAGAGAGAATCGAGGAGGGGGCAAAGTCCGGGAGCGGAGGTGAAGATGGAGCACCTGCGGAGGGAGGTGGACCAACTGAAGGCGCAGCTGAGTGAGTCACGCGTCACGGCAGCGGCACGCGGGCCCGATTCCCGGCGCCCGGACCAGCGCGGTCTCGTTCACGGCTCTCTTTCTCCTTTTTTGCTTTTTTCCGACAGGGCGACAGGGGGAAGACGCGACCCTCCAGCAGTCAGAGACCCGGGAGTCCAGGAGACGCTACGAACACAGCTGCAAGGTACACACACACACACACACACATACACACACGCACACACGCACCTTCTTCCTTCGGGTGCTTCACCTCTTCCTCTCGTGTGCTCTGTCCAGACACTGGAGGAGCTGACGGACAGCTGCAGGGAGACCACCTCTCAGTATTCTCTCACAAAGCGAGAGGTCCGCCAGATCAGGTGTGTGAGAGTGTGTGTGTGTGTGTGTGTGTCTTTCTGTGAAGTCACTTTTTAAATGAACTCTCTACAACAGAACCACTGTGTCGGATCTGAAGGACGAGGTGAGGAGACTCTTCCTCAAAGAGCGCCAGCCATCACCGTTGTTGTCGGCGCACACATCAGGCATGTCTCCTCTCATTGTCTAGCCCTCACACACACACACACACACACACACACACACACCATTATACACTATCTAAGGGGAGACACGAGAGGGGAATATGCTAAAAAAAAGTGTAACGAATAGATATCGTCATGCAGCTTCCTCAGCTGAGTACTTAAACATAGCCTCAAATACTTCAAATTGATCAGTGTGTGAAAAACCACATTAATGTTTCATATTATAAACCCTTCCACCACGTCTCGCTCCGGGCTTCAGGGGCGTCGGCTGCCAGCCACAGCAGAGGGGTCAGAGTTGAGGAGGCGGAGTCCGACTCTGAAGACTTCAGCCCGACCCCGAGCCTGGCGGAGGTCAGCTCGGATGACCTGTCATGGCTGGACGACAAAGACCCCGGTGAGGACGAACGGCGTCTGAATGAAGTAACAAACCAACGTCGCGTGTTTCCATCGTGTAATCCTCATGAGCCTCATGTGCTCCAACCCAGAGAGAATGAGACCGGGGGGGGGTTAGGGTTAGGGTGAACCAGCCGGACGCGCTCCGATGGCGGTTTACAGCAAGACGGGACGTGTTGTTTCCCCTCCCGCCCCTCCCCCACACATCTGGCTCAGCCCGCGGTCTGATTCATCCCAGAAGATCTGACTCAGCACTCAGTCAGTTAAAGGAATAGATTTACATGGTGGCGAATGTACCCGTCTCACATGTGTGCTGGACGCTCACGGGGATGACAGGAAGTCACTATATTGATATATTCATACATTTATTGACATTTACATATATTTATTTATATTTAAATGTATATTTATTTATATTTACAATCAATTATAGTGACATGTATATATTTATTTATGTGTACATTTACATATGTATATTTATTTCCATATATTTATTTATATTTACATTTTCATATATGAATATTTATTTACATTTATATATTTTGATTTACGTTTATATATTCGTATTTACATTTACATTTATTTGTATGTATTTATACGTATTTATTGACATATACATATCTTTATTTACATTTATATATATTTATTTATATGCACATTTACATATGTATTTACATTTATATTAATGTATTTATACATATTTATTTACATTTATTTATCAATTTACCTTTATATTTATTTACATTTATATATATTTATTTGTACATTTATATATATATTTACATTCATACATTTCTATTCACATATATATTTATAGACTTCTAGACGTAGCGAGCCGTTTCCAGGCTTCACGCTCAGCTGGTGGCCGCTTCCTGGAGTGGAATCGATCTTCTCCTCTCGGTCGAAAGGAGAGAAAGTGCTTCAGCTTATATTTCAAGTCATTCTTTTAAATATATATATATATATATATATGTAGAAATATAAATATATTACAGGACTGTCTCAGAAAATTAGAATATTGTGATGAAGTTCTTTATTTTCTGTAATGCAATTAAAAAAACAAAAATGTCATGCATTCTGGATTCATTACAAATCAACTGAAATATTGCAAGCCTTTTATTCTGATTTATTGCTGATTATGGCTTACAGCTTAAGAAAACTCAAATATCCTATCTCTAAATATTAGAATATCATGAAAAAGTATACTAGTAGGGTATTAAACAAATCACTTGAATTGTCTAATTAACTCGAAACACCTGCAAGGGTTTCCTGAGCCTTGACAAACACTCAGCTGTTATAAATCTTTTTTTTTACTTGGTCTGAGGAAATATTAAAATTTTATGAGATAGGATTTTAGAGTTTTCTTAAGCTCTAAGCCATAATCAGCAATATTAAAAAAAATAAAAGGCTTGCAATATTCCAGTTGATTTGTAATGAATCCAGAATGCATGACATTTTTGTTTTTTTAATTGCATTACAGAAAATAAAGAACTTTATCACAATATTCTAATTTTCTGAGACAGTCCTGTATATATAAAGAAAAAGAAAGAAACTCAGTCACACGTGTGCATGTTGGTGTTCTTCCAAAGCTTTTATTCCCTCTCCAACCCTTTCTGTGAAACCAGTCAGTTCTTGGTAGGTGTGTGTGTGTGTGTGCGCGCGTGTGTGTGTGCGCGTGTGTGTGTGTGTGCGTGCGCTGCTCACCCTTGAGATTTACCGTCGCAGAAGGTTGATGTTCCCGGAAGAGATTACTATCTTTCCTCTAAATGTTTCCCAGAGTGATTTGGAGCCATGAAGCCCAGCTAATTCGCCGATAGTTTCCACGCACACACACACACACACACACACACACACACACACACACACACACACACACACACACACACACACACACACACACCTACCTGTTTCATAGTTATGGGCAGACAGTTGAATGTTTTCCAGCCTAATCCCAGGAGAAGCACTCAGTCACTTTCTCTCTCTCTCTCACACTCACCCACTCACACACCCACTCTCACACACACACACACACACACACACTAACTGCTCCCTCTCTGCTCTTCCTCACTTCCAGCTCCTCATCAGAAGCCTCGAGTGCGTCTGAGCGTTCAGTCCAGACGGAGCGACTTCGCCGGTCCGGGATCAGACCTGGAGGAGGGCGACGATGACGAAGGTGACGATCGCCTTGATGAAGATGTCAGCCCAGATCTAGGATCCGACCTAAGTCTTGATGACCTCTGACCTTTCCTCGTCACGACTGTTTTGGACTTTGGACTCGGGAAGGATTCTCCCGACAGAAGATTATTCCTTCAGGCTTCTTCGTGTTGTCGCTCTTTTATTGTGAAAAGCCCAAACTCTAAAAATAGAATCAGCCCGGATAACACTAACGAGCATACGGCTTATTTCCTCTGTGGTCTCGAGAGAAAGGGAAACCAAGCGGCCGACTTCACATGGCAACCGAGGCACAAACGAGTAATTAAGTCAGCCTGCTTAGTGATGTGACTGTTTCTTAAAGGGACAGTAACGTGAAGCGGGGTTGCGACTGTTTCTTAAAGGGACAGTAACGTGAAGCGGGGTTGTGACTTTCTTAAAGGGATTGTAATGAGAAGCAGGGTTGTGACTGTTTCTTAAAGGGACAGTAACGTGAAGTGGGGTTGTGACTTTCTTAAAGGGACAGTAACGAGAAGCGGGGTTGTGACTGTTTCTTAAAGGGACCGTAACGTGAAGTGGGGTTGTGACTTTCTTAAAGGGACAGTAACGAGAAGCGGGGTTGTGACTTTCTTAAAGGGACTGTAACGTGAAGCGGGGTTGTGACATTCTTAAAGGGACAGTAACGAGAAGCGGGGTTGTGACTTTCTTAAAGGGACAGTAACGAGAAGCGGGGTTGTGACTTTCTTAAAGAGACAGTAACGAGAAGCATTACTACAGTAGCCGGGGAGGGAGGCAGCAGAGAAAAGTGTTCTTTAGAAACATAAACATATTAATATAGGTGGAAGAGGACGCTCTCTTCACCGCCATGGACAAAAACATCAGTTTAGCTGCTTCCTGTTTGTCTTAAAGAGAGAAATGATAATGGCTCAAGACCCCCGTCTGACATGAAAATATACTAAAATACAACGTTCACATAAACAGAGATAGATGTTTGTTTTTCCAGGTGTCTAAAATAGGTCCGTCCCCCCCCCCCCCCTCATCCACAGCAGGAAATGCCTCTCATGCTGGTGCATCCTCTACCTTCAGCAGAGTTCCCGCCATTAGGGGGAACTTTCTTTTGTTGTGGCGGGGAACTCTCCGCTGCTATTTTTAAACGGTTTATTCACGAGGAACCCAGAAGGACCCGACAGGCCGCGCAGGTGCGAGACCGAGCCGGTTGGATTTCTTTTCACATGTTTTGAATGGCGCGTTTGTAAAGGAAACAACGGCGCGGCCCCCGGTGGGAGCGCGGGCCGCTCGAGGGGCCCGCCAATCCTCTAATTTATTTATTTAAATAATAGCTGTCTCCACACGCTCAGACTGGTTGGAGGCAGCTGTCGGAGCAGAAGCTCCTTTGCGGGGAACTCTTCAATCAGAACCGTCACGGCGCCACGTGGACTTTTACATCTTTAAATCATCACTTTTTTGTATTTATTTTCTCTCTGGTTGAAGCGTCGCCCGCGAAATCTTTAAAAGAAAGAAGATCAGTTGCCGCCGAGTGAATGTGACGCCCTCCGCGCCCACGTTTCGAGCCACTGGAAATAAATTCGGGGTCCTGCCCGAGCGGCGTGCACAGCAGCTCTGTGATTGGCCGGACCACAAGGGTTCGGTTTCAAGGGTTTCAAGGAGTTAAAAATAAACTCTTTCATGGTTCCAGATAGTTTTTATGTTGTTTTTTTTAGGTCTGCGGGACTTTCATCTCTGGCCACGACGACCACAGTGGGCTTATGTTGGAATAGCCCCCCACACACACACACACACACACACAAGTTGACCACCGGTGCATTAATGACTCGCCCCGTGTAACCGTTGAGTTATTGAAGAAAACGTTAATCTCTCACGGTCACCGGGGGGAATCCAAAAATGGTGAAAAGTCAGGATGAGTTGAAGTAAATAGTCACACACACACACACACATCAGGCTTTTTAAAGGATTTTAGCAAGACGGACAATTTGTTTTTCAATGCGTGGGAAACGAGAGCTCTTAAGAAATTAAAAAAGGAAAGAGTTAGCAACCAAATGAAATAAATAAACATAAATGGTTTCAATTAAATAGTTCATCCACAGGGTGCGTAAAGAGGCCGTAAAGTAGTCCGTCAATATGAGACGGGAGTTAGCGGGTAATAAAATACTTTTATTTATTTATTTACTCATTCATCCAGACTTTGCTCTCTCTCCCTCTCTCTCTCTCTCTCTCCCTCTCTCTCTCTTGTTGTTTCTCCTTCCTCCTCATGGCGTCTCTGAATGAATCCATTAGTTGTCGAAACGGAGTGATGTCACCTCGCGACGCCACGGCTGTGCTGGTCGGGCGTCGGAGGAGCAGAGTGATGGAGGCTGAATGCACTCGACCTCCATTACGCTGCTCCTCTGGACCTCGGGCATCCAACCCAGGAGAAATGGGATGGAGGAGGGGGGGGGGGGGGTGCTTGGCGGTTTGATTCCTGGTAATGCAGCAGAAGTTAAACAAATCCATCGCCATTACCCCCCGACACCACCAACCCTCCACTGCCAGGTCTTTATATTTATATAAATACACACAAATACACACACACACACACATAGAACTCAGTTAAAAGTCCTTTTTTAATGTGGTCATGTCTGACATGAGTCACACAGGCTGTTAAATAACCCCCCCAGACCCACATTGAGGACCCCAGACCCACTTTGAGGACCCCAGACTCACTTTGAGGACCCCAGACCCACTTTGAGGACCCCAGACCCACATTGAGGACCCCCCCAGACCCCGGTGCAGAGCTGTCCAGTGGGCCGTGGTGATGACGCAGACGTCTCATTGGTCGACGAGAGGCGAGGTCGAGCGGCACCGAGCGGTCCGCGAGCGCACCGTGTAAACAAACGCTCGCCTTGTCTGTGATGAAGAAGAGGCTCATTCATTTGTTGTTGTTGTTGTTGATGAATCGGACCCGTCTGCTGCTGTTTTAATTGCATTCTGCAAACTGAAAGCCTGCAAGAAGATTACGTTTTGTCTCCAGCAATAAACGTCTGTGTAAAAGATGAAAAGTGTAACTCTTTAAAAAACACGTTCAACATTGAACCTTCATCATGTAGATTATGTGAAGAGGAGGAGGAGGAGGAGGAAGAGCACATGCGTTTCTATTTTGTAGACCAATATTGGCCGAAACATTTATTTTATCTTTTTAAACGTTGTATTGGGATGAAAACTGTCGCCTGATCATTTATATAACTATTGTGTTTCCGGAAGAAATATGTTGCAATGACAATTTCTATTGGGGAAATAATAATAATAATAATAATAATACATTTATTTTATAATTGCTACAATGTAGCACAATAGTTTATAAATGTAGCAAACTAATTGTTTAGTTACTAAAGAAAATCATATTTGTTTCTTTTTGTCTCTTCTCTGTTGTGTGTTTTATATTTATTTGTTATACATTTCATGTCTTATTGTCACATGTGTTGTGTGTATTTTTTGTTGTTGCCATTATTAAATAAATAAATAAAAATAACTCTAATAATTGAGACCTTGAGGATGATTTCAAAATACCTTTAATCACAGAACACCAACCGTCCATGAACCTCAACGCATCAGGAACACTCACAGAACATTACTTAAACTCTTAAACGCAGAAATATCAAGAGTATAATTTAGAGCTGGACTTTCAGACGGGGACAACAGGAAGTGATGAAGTATCTCTCCCTCCTCTTCCTCCAGTCGAGACTTGTGTCATCGAGGAACGAGCTCTGGAGATGTTTTTAGGAACGTTTAACGGGGATTCACTCGCTCTCCATCTGGACTCGTTCATGGCACAAAGATGAAATATTATATATATATATATATTTATATTATTAAGTGTCATCTCCTCGGCGCTCGTCCTGGACATTATATTCTAATCAATGAGATCCTGTCGGTCCGTGTAATGTCTTCCATTCGACGAGGATGACGAGCTGTCTGTGAGGCAATCATCAGTAGTATATGAGAGAGAGAGAGAGAGAGAGAGAGAGACACTGGGAATGACTGGGAAAGCTGAAAGTTAGTTTGAATATAAATAGAGTTTGCAATGAAGAGCTGTTCCAACACTGTAAGGCACTCTTTCATGGACACAAGACTCCAGGAAGAAGAAAAAAATGACAACAAAACACACACTGCACATATCAAAATCAGGTCAAAAGCCAGCAGGACCTTCAAAACAAAATATGGAGAAAGAAAAATGGGGAAATAATGAAATCTCCCCTGCCACGCCTCCACACACCCACACACACTCACACACACCTTCAAACATCCACACACTCACACACACACACTTTCAAACACACCCACACACTCCCACACACACACCTGCAAACACACCTGCAAACACACCCACACACACACCTGCAAACACACTCACTGCTATGCTTCTTCTTTTTCTTTTTTTCTTATCTCTCACACGAAAACATTTTTTTTCCAATCCTGAAAAAAAAATAAAGTGCAACTTTTTTTTTACACTATAATTATTCTTATTCTGAATCATATTTCTTTTCTCTTGGCTTCTTAACACTGAATTCGACCCTCGGGCGTCCAGGTGTGAACCGCCTTTTTCTTTCAACACATTATTATTACGCAACTCCAACCACCCAAATATGGGCGTGTCATGTGACGCTGTTCAACGCGGGGCTTCTTCTCTGTGGATCGACGCTCGGCTCAAAGCGACGTCTTCGGTGTCTCTTGTCGTGTCTTTTTTTCTCCTACGTGTCGAGGGGTCTGGAGGAGGTCGCTCACGCCTACCCAGCATGCACCGTGTTTTTCGGGGTGCAGGTGTAAGGAAAGGAGGAGGGGTTGAACAAGGAGGGTGTCCGGGCCTCCGTCAGTAGCTGTACATGGACAAGGGCGTGTCCTCCATCATGTCGTCCTGCAGCACAGGACACGGAATAACACCAGTAATTATACACGTGAATGTAGTATAGGTATTATATTTATGCTTTCTAACTCTTTAAAAGGGTTATAAGTTGTAATTGATGGTTAATAAATCATATATACTGTTTCATAGGGATAGTTTAGATGTGTTGAAGTACAGAAGATACAGTATGAGTTAAAGGTAAATAATCTGACTGTGGATGAGCACCTCGTGGACTTATAAAATATATATATATATATATATTTTACAAATATATATATATATATATTTTACAAGTGCACGAGCATATCCCTTTAAGTCTGCACGTTTAATAAATGCAAATACATAATACTACAGCAAAGATAAGTTGTAACCGTATATATATACACTGTAAACACACATATATACACACACATATACACACATACTTACACATATATACATATATTTATACATATATATATATATACATATACACACACATATACACACATGTATACATATATACACACATACACACACATATACACACACGTACACACACATATACACACAGGATGCACTGGGGGAGGGCTCCCTCTCCCAGGATGCACTGGGGGGAGGGCTCCCTCTCCCAGGATGCACTGGGGGGATGGCTCCCTCTCCCAGGATGCACTGGGGGGAGGGCTCCCTCTCCCAGGATGCACTGGGGGGAGGGCTCCCTCTCCCAGGATGCACTGCTTCGAGGCGACCGCCGCTCACCATGGGGAGGTCCTGCAGCCGGCGGAACTCCGGCCGGTTGTCTCTCTGCCGCAGCTTGATGAAGAGGAGCAGAGTGATGATGACGGCGGTGATGATAAAGGCCGACACCAGGCCGGCCAGCAGGGGGTCCAACGTGGGCGGGTCGTGGACCATCGTCGCTGCAAACAAGAGGGGGGGAGAAACACAGATGGAGAGACTCGAAAAGAAAGATGGAGGACTTGTTTCGAGCTGCGAGGCTAAAAATAGACGCGGGACACGAGTGTCAAACACGGAGCGGTGACGCCAAGCTTCCCCGAGCGGGAGTCATTTATTTAGTGGAGGAGGGGGGAGGAATCTTTAGTTTATTCTGTGTGCGTCTGTTTAATCTCTTGTATATTCCTGTGAGCGCCGTGTCTCCGCCGCCGTGTTCCCGGACGTGGATGTTTCCATGGAAGGATATTTTGTAAACGTAGCTGTTTTTTTTCTTCTTCTTTTCTTTTTTTTTTTAAACGTATCATACCCTCTGGTTGAAAGAAGTCACAACAACCACAGAGCAGCCGACGCTCCCCCGGCTCCTCCGGGCTTCATGGAAAGAGGCGCGAGGGGCGCCAGGCGAGCGGCGGCCTAATAAAAAAAAACACGGCGAGCGAGCCAGAGAGAGAGAGAGAGAGAGCTCTGCATTTGAACTGCCTCCAGGAGTCGGCTGGTGGGGAGAAACGAGGAGGCGAGGAGGGGAGGAGGCGAGGAAGGGAGGAGGGGAGGAGGGGAGGAGGCGAGGAAGGGAGGAGGGGAGGAGGGGTGTCCTCCGCTTCGTGACGACATCGTGGTAAAAGAAAGAAAACGTCGAGACCAAAAAAAAAAGAGGAGTGAAAACAGAGCATTCTTGAGGCCTCGAGTCCCATGACTGCGTCTGTCTCTCCCCCCACCGAACAGAGAGATAATTGTGGAGTGCTTGGTGGTGACGGTGAAGATGTAGACGCCTGGGGGGGGGGGGCATGTGTGGAGGCTTGTGCTGGAGAACAGAGACACAGCGCGCCTTTGTCGAGGACGCCGACGCAGAAGAACTTACGGTCGTCGCCGACGTTGAGCTGGGACGGGTTGTCGGCGCGGGGCTTGGCCTGGGCGGAGGGGCTGCTCTGAGGGCCGAGGGTGGTGGTGGTGGTGGTGGTGGTGGTGGCGGGCCCCGGCTGGGCGGAGGTGGACCCGGGAGGAGAGGAGCCGGCGCCGGACGTCGAGCGGCCGATGGCGGTGGCGGTGGTTTCGGCTCTTGCCGGCTCAGCTGTTTGGACGGCGGGGGATGGGAGGGTGGTGTTGAGAGCGGGCTCGTCTGACGGTGTCACGGGGTCGGGCAGCGCCGCCGCGGGATGGGTGGTGGTGGCGGCGGTCGGTGTGCCCGCCGCGGTGGTGGCGGTGGTGGCGGTGTGAGTCGTGTGGGTGGGGCCAGGGGTGGCGGCGGCGGTGTTAATGGCGGTGATGGTGTTAATGGTGGTGGTGGTGGGGGTGGGGGTTGTGTGGCTGTGGCTGTGGGAGGTCGGGGGAGGAGGAGCCAGAGGCCGGGACGTCTCGTGCTCGCCGTCGGCCTCCGCGGGAGAGACAACGTCCGTATCTGCACCAAGAGAAAGAAAACACGGCGGTTTTAATTGGCACACGTGACCTCGTTGAGTTATGTCCAGTAACCTGCTGTCTGAGGCCACCTTGACCTTTGACCTTTCGAGCACAGAGAACTCCGAGGAGCCGACGTCGACTCGGTAGAAAAAGTTCCAACCTTCAGATCTCACGCGCGACAGATAAACGGAGGCGTCTCGCCTGTGAATATGTTCGGGAGTGAAACGTGTGAACCGGAGAGTGTTTGTGAGAGAGTGGGGGAGGGGAGGGGGGGTGTATTACACTTCTACCTCTCTCACCCCCGTGTGAGAAGTCACACAGCATTTGATCACTCCTCGACACCCCGCCGGCTCGTCTCTCGGCTCCCGTCCCCCGGCTCTCAGCTCTCCTCTTTTCTTTTCTAAAGTTCTCTCTGTTATTTTAAATAAATAAATCTGGAGGGAAAGTTCCTCGTTTGTGAAACGTTGTCGACAAGATAAGGACTTAAAGATCGAGCCTCTCGGCGGCCCCCCGTCACCGACACACCGAGACCACGTCGTGTTTCCTACATTTAGAAACGGGCTGTTGCATGGGTACCTGTCTTCAGCTCGGGGTCCTCGGGGGCCTCGGGGGCGGCTTCTCCTTCTGCCGCGGCGTTGCCGCTCGGACCGTCGGAGCCACCCGGCGACGGTGCGGCGGCATCGTGAGTGGTGAGCTCCAGGCTGGACCCGACCTCGGGGGTCTCTGGAGCCACGGGGGCTTCAGGGACCTCAGGGGCCACGGGGGCTTCAGGGAACTCGGGGGCTTCAGGGACCTCAGGGGCCACGGGGGCTTCAGGTACCTCGGGGGCCACGGGGGCTTCAGGTACCTTGGGGGCTTCAGGTACCTTGGGGGCTTCAGGGACCTCGGGGGCCACGGGGGCTTCAGGTACCTCGGGGGCTTCAGGGACCTCGGGGGCCACGGGGGCTTCAGGTACCTCGGGGGCTTCAGGGGCCTCGGGGGCTTCAGGGACCTCGGGGGCCACGGGGGCTTCAGGGACCTCGGGGGCTTCAGGTACCTCGGGGGCTTCAGGGACCTCTGGGGCCACGGGGGCTTCAGGGACCTTGGGGGCCACGGGGGCTTCAGGGACCTCGGGGGCCAGGAGGGCCTCGTTTTCAGAAGCGGAGGAGGAGGAGGAGGCAGCAGCTCGGACGTCATCTGTTGAGGAGAGAGTCACATTGAGAGAATCATCGGCCTCAGAGTCATTAACGGCTTATTGGCTCGTCACACACACACACACACACACACACACACACACACACACACAACCCCATGTCAGTCAGCACAGGACACCTTTTGGATAAAGTTTATCCCGAGAAAGTTATGGGCCCCTGCATGTTCTGATAAATAGCTCCTGCACAGTCACATGACTCCATCAGAGGCCCCACGACAGGAAGTCAACGTGTCAGAGCGGCTTCATTTTCTTTTGCGTCAGGAGCTAAAGGATGCGTCCATTTTGGATTTTTTATTATTTTTTAAATGAAGCTCCTCCTTCACGTGCTTCTCGTTGCCTCTCCTGTCACGACGCCAAACCGCCATCAAAGGCCCCAAAAAGAAAAGCAGCACTCGAACGCACCGCGAAGACGAGAGCCAGCGGCCGACTGGCGGCTACGTTCCTCGCCTGCGAGAAGGGGAGTACCTCTCCCAACCAGCAGGTGGCAGTGTTCTGTGTTGGTCACCGGAATAAAGGCGGGAAACCAGCAGACGCCATTGTTACGATAAAAACGTGAAACATGGCGGTCGTTTGCCGACCCGCCGACAAACTAGAAGCTCAACGACGACCGGTCCGGCGCGTGAGGCCCCTTAAGACCCCTCCGGGGACCGGGGGCCGCGGGTTGGGAACCTCTCAACGGTCACACAGAAACACATGTGAGTGGTTTTTTTTTCCGCGAGAAATGAAGTTGCACTCGAACACACCGCAGAAACCAGCTGATGACGTTGTTCCAAAAGGAAGACCGTCGTCGCTCTCTTGGTCCCCACACACACACACACACGCAGACACACACACACACACACGCAGACACACACACACACACACACACACACACCTGTTGATGAAAACCAGAGCACCGCTGTAACGTAATGTCATTACCGCTCACTAACACACAGCCATGATGCCTTTCATTACCTCCGTAATCACTCACTCGGCTCATCAGCCCACACAGAGAGAGAGAGAGGGAGAGAGAGAGGGAGAGAGAGAGGGAGAGAGAGAGAGAGAGAGAGAGAGAGGAGAGAGAGAGGGAGAGAGAGAGAGAGAGGAGAGAGAGAGAGAGAGGAGAGAGAGACAGAGAGAGAGGGGAGAGAGACAGAGAGAGAGAGAGACAGGAGAGAGAGAGAGAGAGAGAGAGAGAGAGAGAGAGAGAGAGGAGAGAGAGAGAGAGAGAGAGGAGAGAGAGAGAGAGAGAGGGAGAGAGAGAGAGAGAGAGAGAGGGAGAGAGAGAGGGAGAGAGAGAGAGAGAGAGAGAGAGAGAGAGAGAGAGAGGGAGAGAGGAGAGAGGGAGAGGGAGAGAGAGAGGGAGAGAGAGAGGGAGAGAGAGGAGAGAGAGAGAGAGAGAGAGGGAGAGAGAGAGGGAGAGAGAGAGGGAGAGAGAGAGAGGGGGAGAGGGAGAGAGAGAGAGAGAGGGAGAGAGAGACCCGTTTGAACTCTTAACTGATACACAAACAGACATAAATAGACGAAGGCGCTGCCCGGCTGCAGAATACTGGCCTTGTTCCCTCACTTGACCTCCATGCGCAGGTCAAAATGCTGGAGTAGCACGTTGTGTGTGTGTGTGTGTGTGTGTAGAGTAGGTTCATAAAGAGAAGCAGTGTTTCGCACCGCTGCACTCTCCTTCTCACCGGATGCTTCAGGCTCCCGCTTCACCCGCTACTGTAAAGTCCCAAAGAACCGGAGTGTGTGTATGAACCTGAAGGCATCGTTACACCCCCTTTCTATTTGGAATTTCACTGTTATTTCTATTCGATTTTGGTTGTTTTTGTGTGTTTATTTTCATATTTACTTACAGGTAAAGCCCAGCTGTCATTCCCCTCAGCGCACTCAAAGTAATGATATCATTAATTGTAATAAAAATCTCTTATTTCACATGTTTAGTCCGGACGGGGCCTCCGGGCTCTCGGCTCCTGCAGAGTCCTCGGCCTCATTGTGCCTCACCAGAGTCTTTAATTCACTGCACTTAGTGGGCGGCTTCCTGATGTTGTTCATTGTGTCACAGCTACACGACCGTGTGAAAGAACGTTAATTATACCTGTAACCATATGCAGTGAAGATAACTTTATTTTGGGGTCTTTCAACACGGATAAAGGACGTGTTACTAAAAAGGTGCAGTCGTTAGGTCGTATAATCATTCAAACTTGAACAAAAAGAGACGATAAATAACCGAGCGTTCACGTTCGAATGTATTATGTATTTTATTGCATCGGTCATAAGGGGTACTTTTTGGTTTCTGATGTTTTTTGTAATATATATTTTTTAAATTGTTAAGATATAAACATGTCTCGAAATATCCTGGGCAAAATAATTTGAGGTATTATCCTGATAATCATCCAAATATGCTTAAAACTCAAAGAATATTGTTTTAGTGCATCAAGTCGGACAAAAGTGAAATATAAACCATAAAACAGTATTAAATACGGTTATGTTTGATCATAAAGTCCACTTGCATGAGTCATACATTAATACATATAAATAACATTATATGGTTATTCCAATAGATTTCAATCAGGCTCTATTTTCTCCTTCATGATCGACAGTCACTCATATTCACGATTATATGTGTTCAATTATTATTTTTTATCAACCATAATGAACACATTGCAGTTACATAACTAGAAGAGTATATAAAGAGAGTAATTGGTTATAAACACCAGGACATGTTAAACCAAAAAAAAGAAGAAGATTTGTTTCTTTTTAACGTGTTTTCTGTTGTTGCTGCTGCTGGGAAATACATTACGGACAGAAATAGAAGATTTAAATTGCATTTAAAGGTTGTTGTTGTTGTTTTTAAAATCACATCCTGTATGGTGTGTGTGTGTGTGTGTGTGTGTGTGTGTGTGTGCCATGTACATGCAGCTCCACACACACACCGTGAAGTGTGGTGGCTCTGCTTTGACATCTGCACATACGGAGGTGTCATATCTCTCCCCCCTTAAGGACAATACATGTCAATAGTCTCCCTTTTTGTTTAATTAAATCACTGGAGGGTGAGGGGGGGGGGGGTTGAAAGCAGGTAGAGAGAGAGAGAGAGAGAGAGAGAGAGAGAGCGGAAGTTGGGTAAGAGTTCAATACAGGGTGTGTGTGGGAGAGGAGTGCACATATGTAATGCAAGCAGAAGGAGGAAGAGGAGGAGGGGGAGGGAGGAAGTGATGTGACAGATAAAGCGTGAGACTGTGAAAACAAATAGAAGAAGGGGAAGAAGAAGAAGAAGAAGAAGAAGAAGAAGCTGTGAACAAAGTGACTTGATCTCACAGAGGGTTTGGAAGAAACACACAAACACACACAGATACACACAGTTCACGCTTTTCTTTATGGTGTAACAAACTTCAGACTGTCAGATTAAATCTCTGCTCAAAAACACACCTGGAGGCAGGTGAGATCGTGTATGTGTGTGTGTGTGTGTGTGTGTGTGTGTGTGTGTGTGTGTGTGTGTGTGTGTGTGTGTGTGTGTGTGTGTGTGTGTGTGTGTGTGTGTGTGTGTGTGTGTGTGTTTGTTTAAAGCAGTGTTCCAGCTCCTACCGTCAGCAGCGGCTCCGCCGTGAGCCAGCAGCAGCGCGCAGAGCGACAGCCACACTCTGGGCTCCATCGTCGGTCCGCCGGGCAACACGGGAGAGAAACACCGGGACCGAGACACCGGGACCGAGACACCGGGAGAGAAACACCGGGACCGAGACACCGGGACCGAGGCTCCGAGGGACGGCTTCACAAATCCCAGGAAGGCTGGAGGCTCTGACTGTACCAGCCACTGCAGACGGCAGCTCGGTGTGTGTGTGTGTGAGTGTGTGAGTGGCTGGAGAGACTGAAGGAGGAGTGTGTGCGCCCCCCATCCCTCTCCCTCCCTCCCCCCTCCCCATCCCTCTCTCTCTCTCTCTCTCTCTCTCTCTCTCTCTCTCTCTCTCTCTCTCTCTCTTTGCCACGTGTTCCCTGTTCAAAATAGTTAGTGAGAGCCACTGACTGTGTGCCACCTACCCGCACGGTGATAGAAGAGCATGCATAAAACAACACAGGCTTATTATGGGATGCACAAAACACAAAAACAACTATGTATACGTGTAAATAATATTATTATTACTAGTATTCATGTTGTTGTTTTTTAAGTGTATATAGCTTTAACCATGTTTATTGTATTTGTCCATGCTGTTTATTTATACCTGGTGTTTTGTGTCTTTAATTTAATGTAATTATCTATTATATATATATATATATATATATATATATATATATAATGATTTTCATGGTTTCCTTTGCGGCAATCAAAAAGGCAGTCTACTGTGAAGGAAACCATGATGATTATATTTTAAATTTGAATGATTTTTATAAGCATCAGAAATTAGTCATGACTCATGAGTATAAAGCCAGTATTATATATACATATGTGTGTGTGTGTGTGTTTGTATGTGTGTGTGTGTGTGTGTATCATCTAAGGACAATGAGTTCTGAATTAAATTATGTATGTTGTTAAATGTGCAGGATTACAGCAGCAAAGGGCTAAAGTGCACACCAGACATGTCTTGGCGTTATGCTTTATGAAGAAATTAATTAGTAAATTATTATTCATAAAGTTAAAGTATATACTCTCAGGTATGTGATTTGATCCGGAAGGTTAAACTAACTGTGTCATCATCACTTTTGTTTTTGCATGACTGGCGCTTTCTGCAAGTCGTCTTCCTGTCGTGTGATGCCTCACTTTGACCACGAGGGGGCAGTGTTGCGCTATAGATGATTTTACCATGAGAAGAAAAATATACGCATTATATAAAATGGCAATAATATAATAATAATAATATCCATCCATCCATCCATTATCAATACCGCTTATCCTCATTAGGGTCGCGGGGGCGCTGGAGCCGATCCCAGCTGACATAGGGCGAAGGCAGGGCACACCCTGGACAGGCCGCCAGTCCATCGAGGGCACATATAGAGACATACAACCATTCACTCTCACATTCACACCTATGGGCAATTTAGAGATCAATTAACCTGCAGCATGTCTTTGGACTGTGGGAGGAAGCCGGAGAACCCGGAGGGAACCCACGCTGCCACGGGGAGAACATGCAAACTCCACACAGAAGGACCGCCTCGACCGGGAATTGAACCCACGGCCCTCTTGCTGTGAGGCGACAGTGCTAGCCACTACACCACCGTGCAGCCCAATAATAATATAAATATATATATTATTATTATTATTATTATTATGATGTATATATATATATATATATATATATATATATATATATATATATATATATATATATAGCCTTTGTGTATTCGCCATATATTCACTATATAATTGGGGGGTGTGGGGTGTATTAATTATGAAATATGCTCAGGTGAATCTTAAGATATTTTTTTTCATGAATGAACGTTCACTGCACTCCTCCTGTGGGTTTACACGTTAACCAGCAACAGTGAACACAACAGGTCTGTTACACAGGAGGTAGTCCACGTCACTGACGCACATGTTAAATATAAACCAGTGTGTTGCTGCTGCTGCTATTGAACACATCTGGTCATCTGAGTGTCCCTCCGTCACTTGTCTTTTGCCTCTGTGAGCCAACCTGACGTCACCTACCGCTTATGTAGTCTGAATATCTGAATATCCATCAGAAACTGAACATACAGTCAATCAGTGTCTGACTGAAGATCGCCATTGAATCCTTCCGTAAGGGTGAGGCATTCACATTTGAGTATATAATGTCAGTTATTTTTGGTTGCATGTATTATATATGTTTTCAGGTAATGAATTACATTTATTTTCCGTTGGAAAAAAAAATAATATAAAACAATGTGTGCGAGGAGGAAATGCCGCATTCAAATGTTGTTTCATAAATATGAAACTATCAGAGAGAGAGTCGGACAATTTGACGAAACGAAACCGAAACACAAGATCGGATCTGTTTATCAGAATAACCGCATAGCTATGTACATAAACTAATTCGGCATAACTGTAAACAACACACACCGCTCCATTTTTATATATTTTGGGGGGGTATTTCAAAATCTCGCGATATTTCCCACAGAGCCTGAACGCAGCGGAGAAGCCCTTGGGTGACGGAGCCCAGCGTCGTCTTGTGCAGTCGCAGGACAGAAAGGTGTGGAAAAAACACGGGTCTCCTAGGAGCGATACACGGACGCGGCAGTGTTTTGAGAATGCTGTCTCACTCTGAACATGTTAGTATATCCGTGTGTATACTATATTCACGTTAAAGTCACGCGCATGTTAGTTATTGGACGTGAGCACGGCGCGCGCGAGCCGTTGCGCCAGTGTCCGTCTAGCGGGAGCTAACGTTAGCTCGAGCCGGTGTTACGGTTTAACAGGCGACCCTGTTAACTGGGGACTTTTCAGCTGACTCGTCCGTTGTTGTCGTAGTTACGACGGCCGTTAGCATATAGAACACGTATAGCTGTCTTTGTGAATGCCGCTTGGTTTGATTATGTAATTCAATGTCAAACCCTCCCAAATACATAATATATGCTATACAAATTAAACAATGCGGCATCCACGAGGGGCAGCTACGTGTTCCCTTCCCTTTTTCAACAGCTGTCTAACTACGACAACAACGGACGCGTTTGGTTCAAAGTCTCCAGTTAACACGGTCGCTTCTTAAACCGCAACACCGGTTAGCTTCTCGGTGTCATCCTTGTGTCTAAATTCATGGGGTCGTCGAGCCTAGCTCGCTTGACTCCAACGGCTGCCGTGGATACTATTGTATTATATATTCTTGTGTTTGTGTTGGTGAGTTTGACGGCGTCGGTTGGCTCCTGAACGTGTGTTTTTGCTCCCGTTTGATCGTTTGACAGCTCCGTGCCGGTGGAGACATGGACACTCCGGGGAGGATAGCGGCGACACCGGACGCCCTGGACTTCACGGTGGAAAACGTGGAGAAGGTTAGTCTCGGTCCGCGAAGTGGTCTTCTTTTCTAAAGCTACAGAAACAACCGGAGGGGGAAGAAGCTGAGGAGCTTTATTTACCGTGTCGCACACGATGATATTGAATTTGTCTGGAGAGATGATGTTTGCATCCGGGGATTTAGCTCACCTGTCTTTTATGAGTCTTGAATGAATGGCTAATCTTTATAAAATGCTCATCTACGTGCGCGCGCGCGTGTGTGTATGTGTGCGCGTGTGTGTGTGTGTGCACGAGCGCCTTCTTGGCTGTGTTTACTGTGACTGCAAGGTTGCTGTGATGAATCTCTCTCCTGCTGGGTGGCCACTGACTCTGACGTGAGGGGATGGGTGAGGGGAGACAATGGGGGAGGATGGAGAGCGAGAGAAAAGGTGCTCCTGTGGAAGAGCGGAGACGATGTGATGATGAGATGAATCGAGGGGTAGAGGGCGTCGGAGGGAGGGGTGGGACGGGGTCGATGTCTGACGGTGCCAGTAAAGAAAGAGGGGGAGGGGGGGGGGGAGGCGGTTTGACGATGCGACAGAAAAGGAATTCGAGGCAGGTTTTAAGAAGAAGAAGAAGCACATTCCTGAATGGCTCGGCCTGATCATCGTGTGATACAGGAGGAAGAGGGATGACGAAAAAATGAGCGAAGGTCCTGTCCTCCCTCCGGAAGTGGTGCTCTGTTATCATTTGGGAAGTGAGGGGGGAAAAGGCATGAAGGAAATGTCTCTCACATTTCCTCTCACCTTCAATAAATCGTAGAAAATACTAGTTAGCAAATGTATAATTCATGTAACGAGGAGCGTCATAAATAATTTGTTGTGATGTATTAGGGAAGCCTTTAGTGAAAGCACCTGATACCCAACCAGATGGATTTTCTTTGAATCTTTTTTCCGATCAAGCTTTTATTTTTCTGGAATTAAATGTTTAATTGATAATGGAAGTGAAACCTCCGTTGCCAAAATGCATCCAAAACCCCTTCCAAAGATACAAAGCAGCCAATAAAATAGTCTACTCTGATTGCTCTGGGTTTTTTTGTGTGGGTTTGTGCAGTTTAAGGTCCATTTTCCGACCCAGTTAAAAGCGTGCGGTCCTCTCCGAGTGCTCCAGCGCCATCGGGAATCTCATTAACTGATACGACATGACAAACAGCATCTGAGGTATAATTTCCCTTCAAGGCATTGAGCCCTTTTGTAATAACAACACGCTTGCATTTTCAAACCGATGAGATACTGTACTTAATTAGTCGTGGAAGCCGTATGAGGTGGTTCGCTCACGAGAAGGAGAGGGAGACGAAAGGGTCTCGAGTGTCCGACTGCGTGTGCACCTGAAAGCTTCGTGTGATGCATTTAGAGAAGTCTGAGCTGTTGCTTTTACCTGTAATTATATTGACTACACTCTCTGCCTCACAGTCACAACGGCATCCGACCGAACAGAGCCGCAGACACGTCGACGGGGTCATCCGCAGGAAGACAAACGGGGGTAAAAACGATGAGCAAAATCAGTTGGTAAAAAAGTGAAAACATTAAAAGGTGCAGGAGATTTGAGGGGCGGAGAGGGGGAGGGAGGGAGGGAGAGGGAGGGAGTGAGAGGGGGAGAGAGAGAGGGGGAGAGAGGGAGAGAGAGGGGGAGAGAGAGAGGGGGAGGGGGAGAGATGGAGGGAGAGAGAGGGAGGGAGGGAGAGAGAGAGAGAGAGAGAGAGAGACTCTTAACTGATACAAAAACAGACATAAATAGACGAAGGCGCGTGGTGGTGGAGACGATGGTTCCTGGCCCAGTACTTCTGTGTGTGTCCACGAGAGAGAAGAAACCCTTTTGTTCAATCTTGTGTGTCTGGAACAAAGTTCCTCATTGTCAGCATCTGTCCGTGCTGAACGGGCTCGTAGACGCCGCGCTACATTTCCGCTCCGCTATAATTCCCCTCGTCTAGATTAATCACAATCCTCAAGCACGTGGACTCGGGAGGACATTTGGGGCTCTTCACGTTTAGGTTTTAAGCCGATTTGCTTCCCCCGAGACAAACTACCACCAGAAAGGCCCCGCAGCACAGTTCTGGGTCAGTGTGGGTCAGCACCTTCAACTATTGCGCAAGGTGCTGACTTTGCCAAGGGGGTAGGTGGTGGGGGGGGGGAATAAAATGCTTAATGGAAGCATCTTGTTTCTCATCCTTCACAACGTCCTAGTTTCTTTTCTCCATCTGACCGGCAGCGTTGAAGTCGGAAACCACACGACCCTTTGATTCTGCCATCGCGTGCCACACTTAGTGGACCGGAGGAGATCCTGAAACGATCACACCTGTGGACGCGATGGAGAATCGATCGAGAGTGGAGCGGAGGTATAGGATGGAGGAGGGTAAGGTGTGTGAGTGTTTTATGGAGATGATTCATCAACACATTGCAGCACAGAGCAGGGGAATCTGACGCACGGTCTATTGAGTATCTTTGTGGTGGTTGGAGAGGCTATTTTATAGAAGAGGGAACCCGATGACCATTACCATCCAAAGACCGTACGAACGGTCATGGAAAACCTGGAAAAGTCATGGAATTTTAAAATGGTCATTTCCAGGCCTGGAAAAGTCATGGAAAAAACTTAAATCATCAAAGTTTTGGAAAAGTCATGAAATGTGTTAAAATCACATGTTCATTCACGCCGAGTTTGAAATAATTAATATATTTTTTAAAGAAAGACGCTCAAAATATAAGCCGGCGATAGCTCTCAATACGCAACATTTTCTTCAGTTTTCATGTTTATACCGAGATTTCAGTTTGGTCATGGACATTTGGTTTAAAAACCTGGTAATCCACTGGTCAACATGTGTAAGAACCCTGTTTATATATATGGACTCACGGTGGACATCTTGTCTTGTGGGTTACACGATGCTCACACATCCTGGAGCGAGCTCTTTTGTTTCAATCTTTTCATGTTTTGCAGACAGTATTCTGAGTGATGTGGCGGGAACCGTTCCTCTAGCTGAGGTCTGCACGTCGAGCCGCTCGCCGCAGGGGTTTGTTTAGCTTCTCGTGCGCTGAGATTCCATCACTATTGGCAACGTGGTATTATTAATGTCTTTCTCTGCGGCAAGCTGTCAACAACCGCCCGCGCACGCCGACCGATTGTTCTCCTGCACGTCTTCGGTTCTCCGGTGACAGATGGGCGAGAAGACGCGCCGCCATCACCCGCTGCGTGTAAACGCACCACGCGTGCAGCCTCGCTTTGTTTACAGAAAGAAGCCACGCTCACCGGTCGATGCTCGGTAGTCGTTTCATTTGCTTCTTGTTTGTCCTTTTTATATTTTTACACACGGCCTTTTCTTAAAGGTCATGTCTCAAGATTGCGAGCGTCCCCGTTGCCTCCCGACACACAGCGGCTCGCAGCCGACGGCTCAAACTACGGCAAGAGAGCCGATGGGGCGTGAAGCATTGACCTGATGGGGGAATCCGAAGGAAGGGCGGACTCTCATAACACAAAAAGTATTGAACCGAATCGCATGAAATTTGGTGGGATGATTGGTTATTATCCGGGGACCATTTGATTAGATTTTGGGATCGATCGGGTCAAAGGTCAAGGTCATGAAAAGGTCAAAATCATCTTGAATCGCATGAAATTTAGTGGGATGATTGGTTATTATCTGGGGACCATTTGATTAGATTTTGGGATCAATCGGGTCAAAGGTCAAGGTCATGAAAAGGTCAAAATCTTCTTTTTACCATAGCGCGGTCAATTTCTATCCAATTGGCAACTAATGCCAACATATTCATAATTCAATGCCCAATCTTGTGATATGCGAAGGTATGCGCTCTACCGAGTGCCCGTTCTAGTTCCCAGCTGTAGCCGGCCGGCTCGGTCAACAAACAACGGAGGAGCTCAGATAACAACAAATCTTCTATATTGCATCTTCAACGCAGCTAATTTCTTTCTCCAACCTACCTCTCAGCTATCCTCCCGGGCTCGGGAGCGAGTGCACGAGTGTGTGTCCCGGTGGCAGTGAATGTGCGGTTCTGCGTGTGAGCAGATGGGCTCTCCCAGCCGTGTTTTCATCTCGCCTGCGGCCCTCTCGACCCCCCTCCCGCTGGCGAGCGGCTGCAGACGAGGCTAAAGACCTTTTTTTGACGCCATCTGCCAGGAGCTCGCCGCCGCCCTCGGGGGGAAGCCGGGCGGTTCAGGCCGGTTGCAACCATCTGTAGATACAATTAGTTGCTTCGACGTATTAAAAACAAACAAAAAACGCTGCATTTTTTTAATGAAAACAAACCAGTGATGAGCAATTACGGTGAGTTAGTCGAGATGGTGGCTCTTTGCGAGAACAATAATGCAGAGAACGGACCGTTTGTGTGTCTTATTCTTTGATAATACGCCGCGGGGGAAACCAGACGCGGCGCTGTTTGCGATGGGATGAGGAGGAGAGGTCTGCGGTGATGATCCGCTGCTGCCTTGAACTCCGAGATCACAGCTTCGCTTACAGAAAAGGGCGGAGCGGACCAACCAGAAACATCCTGGTGCTTTCTCTGGCGAGTGAGGGCGAGGTATTGATCACAGAGAGAGAACTAAATCAGAACACAATGCATATTTCATCTGGCCCGTCATGCATCTCATTTTTTTTATAGTAATCTGATCAAATTTGAAAAGAAAAACACCCATTTTCTTTTGTAAAACTGCACTGAAAACACATGATCTGGTCCAGGGCCGATGGGTGAAAACAGATCAATCGGCTGAGCAGCTCCAGCACCAGCCGTCTCTACGTGAACTACTGCCACCCGACGAGCAGCCGGCTCATCAACACCCAGCCGGTCGTGTTCAGAGGCTCGGACAGGAAGTGCAGACGGAGATAATTGCATTTTGCGAGACGGCAGAGAGCGAGAGAGAGGGATAGAGAGAGAGAGAGAGACTCCCCCGCTTTCAGTGGGCATTGACGCTGTTGATGTTCCTGCAGCTGCACCGTCATCACACTCGGTGCAGTTTGAACCTCTCTGAGGGACCGAGGAGACGTGAAACTGGATGGAGGGATGAAAGAGGAGAGCAAGACTGCTGGTGGAGGAATTTATGCGAGCGGGCCTCGGGGGGGTAAAAGACGAGCTGAATGGTTTTATTTTTATCCCCCCCCTGTGTTGCTTGTCAGACATCGACTGAGCGTGTGCATCGGAGGAGTGAGGGGGGGGTAAAAACATGCCGGAACATTCTCTCCTGGCCGGTTAAGAGGTGTCACTTTAATTAAGGCTCCCCTTTCCCCTTTCCTTTCCTTCCCCTCTCTCGTACTCATCCCTTTATCCACTTCCTCGTTGGCTTGCGTCCTCTTGTTCCCCCCGCACTCAAGTGCTCAAATTACTCCGAGCTGTGCTTCTCCGAGTGCTGCTTTCAGGTCATTGCTTTCTCCATCGCTCAGGTTTTTTGAGGTAAACCGTCGGCATGCGTGCCTGGTGCTCTATTCTCTCTCAAGGTAACGCGAGAGCTCAACGGACTGCGTTTCTCTTCCCTCTGTCGGTCTCTGACACCCACTGAACGTTTCTCAAACGAACCAATCAAATTCTTTGCTTACTTCTTCTTCTTCATTTCCAGGCCCTCCACCAGTTGTACTACGATCCCAATATAGAAAACAAGAACCTGGCCCAGAAATGGCTCATGCAGGCTCAGGTCTCGCCTCAGGCCTGGCAGTTCTGCTGGTCCCTCCTGAGCCCAGATAAGGTACACACAAAACACTCGCATGGAAACACACACACACACACACATTTGCATCCATCTCAATTCACTGTGGCCTCATCGGCCTGAACGCCTGTCGGCGAAGCATCAAAAACACCCAATGATATTGATGTCGTCGTCTCTCACAGGTGCCAGAGATCCAGTACTTTGGCGCGAGCGCGCTTCACATCAAGATCTCCCGGTACTGGTCCGACATCCCCTCGGACCAGTACGAGTCCCTGAAGACCCAGCTGTTCTCCCAGATCGCCTGCTTCTCCGCCGGCTCCAAGATGGTGCTCACGCGGCTGTGCGTGGCTCTGGCGTCGCTGGCGCTCAACACCATGCCCGAGGCCTGGCCCGGCGCCGTGGCCGAGATGGTGCGCGTGTTCCAGGAGGAGGGGGGAGGGGTGGACGGGCGGGCGCGCTGCCTGGCGCTGCTGGAGCTGCTCACCGTGCTGCCCGAGGAGTTCCAGACCAGCCGCCTGCCGCAGTACAGAAAGGGACAGGTACGTGTGCAAGGAAGCAGCTTTCTCTCCCCCCTGGCCCATAGTCACAGGCTTATTTTGCATTTATTTTATCTTCAAAACCTCAAATACAGAAATGTGTTTCTGAAATGTGTCTTTAGTGCATCGTCGGGTACCTAAATCTGGCAGTTAATGCTTTGTAAAAAATTATCAATTATATATAGATATGTAAATATCTATATATATACACGTTGTAAATATAAATATATATATATATGTTGTAAATACATATATACATTTAAAATATATATATATGCGTTTGTGTATATATATTATATATATATATGTTGTGTATATAATATATAGACAACATATATATATACGTATATACATTGTAAATATTTATATATACATTGTCAGTATATATATATATATATATACAAATTGTAAATATATATATATGTTGTGAATTGAAATAAAAAATTTACTAATTGTTACACAACAAATAAAACGTATATACAGTATATCATATGTTTATATATATATATATATGTGATATACTGTCAATTCTTTTGTGTAAATTTACAACGTAGTAAATGTTAATTTTCCAATGAGTAATGTGTCAAGAAATCATCCTATTGGTGTGTCAACACGCTGTTATGACGTAGAGAGAAACTTCAAATGAAGCTGCTCACAATCCAGAGGACCTCATCACACATGAGCGTTACAGTAGCGGTCCCTAACCCCCCCCCCCCCCCTGCAGGTTCGGGGCGCCCTGGGCCGCGAGTGGGGGTCCGTGTGTCCTCTGCTGCAGCAACTGCTGCGGCAGACCGACAGCCCCGGGGCGGTGAAGGCCCGCGTGCTGCGCTGCCTCTCGTCCTGGGTGCTGCTGGACGTGCCCCTCAACGAGAGCGAGGACCTGGTGCACGACTGCTTCAGCGCGCTGCCCGACCCCGAGCTCTTCGACACGGCAGTGGAGGCCGTGGTCAACGCCATCTCGCAGCCCGACTCCCAAAGGTGCGTACGGACGCGGACGTATGGCGGGAAAAAGCTCGTCACGAGCAATTTATGACGGAGGAGGGAGGAACAGAGAGGGGGGGTGAAAAGAAAGATGCATTAGCCAAGGACAGGAAACAGGCACCGGGAGAGAAGGAAGGAGGGAGGGATTGATAAAGGGCAAGATGACAGCCAGGGGGAGGAGAGCGGCATTTCTCGGTTGGCTGGCGTTGCTATGGTTACAGGGAGCTGGGGAGAGATGTCATCATGCCCCGGTTGATTCAGACGTGCCATTACCCCTCCCCTAGAGAGAGGGGGAGGGAGGGAGAGGGAGGAAGGAAGAGAGAAGGGGAGAGGAGAGAAGAAGAGAGAGAGAGAGTGGGGGAGGGAGAAGGAGGAAGAGATCTAGAGATATGAAGGGAGGGGGAGAGGGAAGGAGAGAGAGGGGGGGAGAGAGAGATATGGGGGGGGGAGCGAGATATGGATGGACGGGGAGAGGTAAGGAGAGAGGGAGGGGGAGAGAAGAAAAAGAGGTGAAGGTGTGAAAGGGTGTGAGCGTAAATAGACGTCTTCCTCCGTTCCTCTCTGGAGTCGCTGCTGGCGAGTC
Organism: Pseudoliparis swirei; assembly: GCF_029220125.1. NCBI lineage: Eukaryota > Metazoa > Chordata > Actinopteri > Perciformes > Liparidae > Pseudoliparis > Pseudoliparis swirei. The sequence goes on along the minus strand of NC_079392.1, from coordinate 25,001,922 downwards.
GGTTTAACCACCGTCACTTTGTAAACAGACGGAGGGAAGACAGTGAACGGAGTCCCAGGTTGTCTGAGCTCCTCCAGGTGCAACGACGTCAGCGAGAGGCGGGAGTCTGCAGACCTTTCAGCTGGTTTCATCATTTGCAAACGCGTCTTCCTTTCTCCCCGTTGTGTAACTTGATGCTGATCACGGCCGCCTCCCAAAGTCTTCTTGACTCATCGACGGCGTCTCTTGTGTGATTTATTGGATTATTTTTGGATACCTATATTGTGTGTTGTTTCGGCCTCCACCCTCTAGGAAGTCATATCTCATATTTAGTAATCGTCCATCTTCAGATTCTGCTTGTTCGTTCTATCTATTTTATCTCTTCTTTGTGCTCTATCTTTCCCCTCTCTCTCTCTCTCTCCTCTCACCATCAGCACTAAGCCCTCCTCCCTGCCTCTTGTTCTCTGCCTCTGTTTAAACACATTACAGTCAACTCATTTGGGGGCACGCGATTGGTCCAGCTGCATCCTGTTGCCAGGCAACCCATTTCCCCTGTCTCGGAGTGGTAGCAGTAATTGCAGAGGGGATCAGAGGTGGGGGAGGTGGAGGGAGAATAAAGGAGGAGGAGTCAGGAAGGAAACATAAAGTGTATAACAGCAGGGCAGGGGAGCATAAGAGGAGAGGACAGAGGAAACTAGGAGTTAGCAGAGAGGAGACTGGGAAATCTTTTGTTCATGAGAAAGACGGAGGTCAAAACGCACAAACAGCATTCTGCCTTTGAATCGCATCACAAGCCCTTCTCTTCCAATGATGCGTGACCAAAGCAGCTTGTTAAAAATAAATGATCTTATGAGTGCAATCTGACACACACACACACACACACACACAAACACACACACACACAAACACACACACACACATATATACAGCCCCTCACTCAGGCCCCCCGAGCACATTGGAGGATGTAGGTTAACACAAGTACAGCCTAGTGGACGGAGGCCAGAGAGGGCGGAGCTCTCCAGAGAAGGCGGAGTCAGAGTGAGTAGCTGTGGAGGGGGCTGGGCCTCCGCGAGGCTGACGGAGGCTCCTGAGGGAGATCGACTGACGGATGCTTCCAAAGGACCAAAATGAAGAAAAAAAATTATTTATCGGTGATCAATCTCGTTTAGAAGGATCTTCGTCCGATTGGCGTTTCGCCCGATCACCGTCGATATTGTCGGGTTTACTATTGGGTGCTTTTACTTAATATTTACACGCTTTTTATGCATAATAATCATCAGTAATATGGATATAATGATCTTTTTTTTAATGTTTTTACTTGAATACCATGAAAACACAACCCGTATGCCAAATTCAAATTTTACAGTACAACAAAATGTAGGACGATATAGAATCTTATGTAACAATAATGACAATAATGTACCAATTTCTATTAATCGTGCCTTTTTAATTGAAATACTGTCACAATAATGTATGAAGCAAACCTGTCCAGGCTCTTAACCCTTGTGTTGCCTTAGGGTCGTTTTGACCCGAATCAATATTACACCCTCCCCCCGCCTTTGGGTCATTTTGACCCGATTCAATGTTTCACCCTCCTGTTACCTTTATATTTACTAACATATTTTACCCTTTGGGTTCAATTTGACGCCAGCAATTAAAACCTCAAGAAAATTATTAGAATTAATATTGTTTTCCAAGTTTAAGTGTGAGGCACTTTATGTTTGTTTGTTGACTACCGAAAGAACACCGACATTAAACATTGAATGGGGTCAAATTAATCCTAAGGCGGGGGGAGGGTGTAATATTGATTCGGGTCAAAATGACCCTAAGGCAACACAAGGGTTAATTAGTCACCGTGGTGTTTACGGGTTGATTTTGTTTATGTCTTTTTCTTTTTTTCTCACACAACCTTGCCGTGCCATTGATGAATATTTATTGACGTTCTCATAAAAGACGGAGCATCGCCTGCATACCACAACCCCCCCTCCACCCCCCGGTTTACATTTATAGTGTTCACGCCCTTCATCTCCAAATATCACCCCTTTCACACGCCGTCATTAAGGATGACGAGCGGACGTCGTCTGATGTTGTCACATGAGCCGATCTGAGCCTGTGCCGAGGTGTGTGTGTGTGTGTGTGTGTGTGTGTACGCACATACGTGTGTTATCACCCGGAGTGGGGGAATTATCGACGGCAGGAAGAAGACAGAATAATAACTGACAGTCGCTCTGAGCTGACGCTTTGAATAGTCTCCCCGGTTCCCATGTCGCGTGTTCTCCTTCGGGGGGGTGTGATGGGTCAGAGGTCGGATCGACTTGGGCTGAAATGTGGTTTTAAATAAACTCGTCTCGAGAAGGAGCAATAAATACATCAAACTCGCTGTGAGTCAGTTTCATGCTCGCCGCCGGAGCGCACCGTGCACTCCTCACCCTGTTCTTCACCCGTTTCCTTGTAGATGAACCAGACTCCTAACCGTGTCGTCTGTTGTTGTGTGTCTGTAGATATGTGAACACTTTGCTGAAGATGGTTCCTCAAGTGCTGGCCCTGCAGGAGCAGCTCCGAGAGGCGGTTCAGAACGGAGACATGGAGACCTGCCACGGGATCTGCCGTATCGCCGTCACACTGGGGGAGAACCACTCCAGGTGTGTGTGTGTGTGTGTGTGTAAAGATCTGGGTTTGTACGGTCAAACCTGGAAAAGTCATGAAATTTAAAAAAATTGTTATTTCCAGGCCTGGAAAAGTCAATTGAATCCCAAAAGTTTTGTTAAAGTCATGGAAATTTATTATATTCACATGTTCTTTTACGCAGTTTTGACTAAAAGATTAAACATTTATATCCATATTTATTCTTTAAAATCAAACTATTGTCTCTCGTTCATTTGTCATAAGGTTTACAAAATATTTAGTCATGGAAATTCGGTTTAAAGTCGTGGAAATCCATTGGTCCACATGTGTCTCAACCAAAATGATACATAACTCTCTAATCCTCCAGAGTTATTATGGTATTAAAACATCTCTGATTCAATGGTATGGAAGGCAATCCGATAACATAAAACAAACATCTCAGACGAACCGGTTTTCATGTGTTCTTTGTCTCCTCCCTTTGCTCTAGGACCCTGTTGGAGCAGGTGGATCACTGGCAGAGCTTCCTGGCTTTAGTCAACATGATCATGTTCTGTACGGGCATCCCCGGCCACTACCCGGTCAACGAGACCACCAGCTCGCTCACGCTCACCTTCTGGTACACGCTACAAGTAAGACCGTCCTCTCGCTCGAGTCTCGAGCTTCTGCACGTCGTACCTTTATCTGCCACCAGAGGCGCCAGACTGTATAAAATCATCGATGGCTACGATATGACGGCTCTTTTCTTTACTTCATCCGACACGAGGGTTAGCAAGCAGACGATGTAAAGTTACTTATTTTAGATAATGTGTTGTTTTGGTCACACACCCGCTGATAAACACGAGGAGGAGACGTAGATAACGTTTAGCCTGACGGCGGCGGCTAAAGGGTGGCAGTCCAGTAACATCTCTGTCCTTCCTGCGCTCACTGGAGCTGAGCGAGGCCAATCAGGACGAGGCGTGTGACTCCAACCGGAGCGGAGCCTTCCAGAAGCGTCTCTCCGCTCCGACGAATTTAATTTACTTTTTTCTTTTAGGAACGATTCAATCGCTTGTTAAATGCCCCCTTTGTTTACACACCATCGCAACTTATAGTTGGACCAAATTGACCTGCGTTGGTCTGGTGCCGGGTGCTATTCTCCAACCTTGCTGTCTTTTAACAGCATCTGCATGTGATAATAGATGTTTTGGGGTTTTTAAAGTGCAAAAATAGTTATTGTACGTGTCCTTCCTCCTTCCTCAGGATGAAATAATGTCCTTTGAGTCGGATAAGCAGGCGGTGTACCTGCAGGTGTACCGGCCGGTGTATTTCCAGCTGGTGGATGTTCTGCTCCACAAAGCCCAGTTCCCCTCCGACCAGGAGTACGAGTCCTGGTCCTCCGATGAGAAGGAGCAATTCAGGATCTACAGGTGTGACTGCCGGACCCTGTCCCTCGTGTTTCAGGAGAGGAAACCGTGTGATTTCCTCTCATGGACTCTCAGCTGAAACGTAGATTAGCACCTCACGTTCCATGGTTGCTCACCACATGTCTGCTTGTGCATGTCCTTCAGGGTGGACATCTCGGACACGCTGATGTACGTGTATGAGATGCTGGGGGCGGAGCTGCTGAGCAACCTGTACGATAAACTCGGGGGGCTGTTGACGAACGCGGAGCAGCCCACATCATGGCAGGTGAGACGCGGACGAGGGTCCAGGACGTGTGAACGCCTTTCTGTCTTTGAGGAAGCGGCGATATTTTGTTTTCTATTTTTCACTCTCATTATTCTTATATTAGCTTGTAAGTCGACGATCTTAAATTTAAATAAACCTCGAGAAAAACTCAAAGTTTATAATATATATTTGACAGGATTTAAACCACTTTTTAATGTTGATTTTTGGGTAAGTTTCACTTTAAAATAGTAATTTTCTTCTCAACTTTTATTACAATCTTTGCTAATAAAAGAAAAATAATAATGTATTGCATCTTTTTACACAAGAAATTCAGCACAAAGTAATAATAACAAGGGGGGAAAACAAACAACAAAAATAGCAGTTAAGATGAAAAAATATGAAATAATAATATGAAGTTGAACAAAACAATAAGATGGAAATTAAAATCAAAATGAATAATATATTTAAAAAGAATAAATACCCAGATTTTCAGCATGCAAATAAATAAACAAACACTGCAGCAGCATCAGAGGATCTTCATTCTTTTCTTTGTCGCTATTTATATTTCGAAGACGTTTTCTTTTCGACCTTTTCGTTGTTGAAACGTCGTATTCGTCAGCGGTTCTCCTCCTCCTTCTCCTCCTCCAGCACACCGAAGCTTTACTCTACGGCTTCCAGTCCATCGCGGAGACGATAGACGTGAACTACTCCGACGTCATCCCGGGCCTCATCGGACTCATCCCCAGGATCAGCATCAACAACGTCCAGCTGGCGGACACGGTGATGTTCACCATCGGTGAGAAGTAGAGAAGCGTCATGAGAGATCAAACAGACTTTAGGTGTCATCCAAAGACCTCATTCGCCCTCTGAACTGGTGCTCTCCCACTAGGCGCTCTGGCTGAGTGGCTGGCCGACCACCCGGTGATGCTCAGCAGCGTGCTGCCCCTGGTGCTGCAGGCGCTGGGGAACCCCGACCTGTCGGTGTCGTCCGTCTCCACGCTCAAGAAGATCTGTAGGGAATGCAAATACGACCTGCCGCCCTACGCGACCAACATCGTGGCCGTGTCTCAGGTACCTGTGCACGCTTTCCAGGAATACCTCCTCTCCTTAATAATCACATCCGTTGCATTATTATGGTTCTTTATAGCTTATTTTGGAAGTTTTGCGTGTGCTTTTCAAAGTATTGTAACCTTCACCCTGACTCTCTCTCTCTTCTCTCCAGGAGGTGCTCATTAAGCAGATTCACAAGGTCAGTGTGTATCTTTTTTTTGGCATTTTACTTTGACATTTAAATAAGGACGGCTGGGGAAAAAAAGTTGCGTCACGTGTTTCCCACTTGTAGCCTAAAAATTGTGATTAATAAGTCTTGTGAAAAACTAAAAAAGTGCACTCGGGAGAGAGATAACAAATCCCCCCCCCTCTGGTGTGTTTTTGTCTAACCACCGCCGCTGAATGAATACAAGGTGCACACGCATGATCCTCCTGGCTGTGATGATGATGATGATGATATTAATAATAAAGATGTAACCCTCGTCCTCCTGCTGCAGACGAGTCAGTGCATGTGGCTGATGCAGGCGCTCGGCTTCCTGCTCTCCGCTCTCCCCGTGGAGGACATCTTGAGGAACCTTCACTCCCTCATCACCCCTTACATCCAGCAACTGGAGAAGCTGGCGGACGAGACGGTGTGTATGCGGAGCAACATGTAACACACACACACACACACACACACACACACGCACACACACACACACACACACGCGCGCGCGGAGAGAGCGGGCAGGCAGAGCTGGGCTGTGGCCAATACGAACAGGCCTTGTTTCTGTGTGGTGTCACTGCAGTGGAACATTTCTCTGCGGGACCAGATTGGATTTGACCCTGCAACATGGGCTAGTGACTCACGTGGAAGAAGCAAGAGACACACTTTTCACACATACACACACACACATACATACACACGCATCACAGCAACGCGGGAGGGGGACAACTTGAGCTGAGAAGAAGAAGAACATGCATGCACACTTTACACGGGATCCTTCATCCCCGCTGAACGCTCTCGTCTAATAGTCTCTGATGTCCAGATGTGGAGCGGATATCATCTGGAAACACACCGTTTGACGTCTGCTATACGTGGAACAAAGCAGAATTCCTCCCGATGTTCTACGATCATTGGAGCCGTCGGGTCGGCTGAAGCGTCTCTCTCTCTCTCTGTTCCCGCCTCGCCCCCTCCCCGACTTCCTCCCTCCTTCAATGTCTCGCCCGTCTCTCTTTTCGATGTATCGGCACGACGTCAGACTAGAGAAGCGGGTGCCGCGGACAAACAGCGGCACCTCGTGGCCGAGGCCTCCGGGGTCGCATTACATCACGGGGGTGAAATAGGGAGTCGCCGCTGAGACGGCGTACGGTTGACGGCGGCGCCTCGGAGGAGAGGTGCGGCTGTAAGACTCGTGTTCCTCGGAGTGTTTTGGCTCCGTTACATCACCGTGGAGACGGAGCATCGATCTACCGCAGCGAGGGAAACCGGATTAATGATTTCACCTGCGTGTTCCTTCCTGTCTGCTGAAATACATTCCTGGTTTTTTTTAAGTAATGAGAATTATTCTCTATTTATTCTATAAATAATAATGACAACTATCCCAAATGTTCGATGCAATGGTTTAAATGAGGGGTTCACAAAATTGGGACATTTTTTTCGCGATAATATATTTAATTTAATTCTATCAATGAAGGAAATCTGTGCACAATAAATATGATGTGTACACCGATAGTGTTTCCATTCATCTGCTTATGGGCGCATTTTAAAGCCTCCAGAAAAGCTGAATGGAAGCTTTTGATAAAACGTCCTCAATAGATTTATTTTGACCTCTCTCGAGGTGGTTTGAGCCTTTTTGTCTTTTTATTCAGCATTTCTACTTTACTAAGCAGAACTTGCACTGGATCAGTGTTTATTTGTGCAAGATAAGCATAATTAACAAATGCCTTCTTTTGTGCTACGTTTGCCTTTTGTGTGTTTACATTATAATAATAATAACAATTTACACACTTTACTGCGCTTTCATGCCAGAATTGGCCCCACCGTCTTTAGAATAGATCCTGATGCAAGCCCCTCGGGACTAAATCAAGACCTCATTTTTTGGGTTAGTTTTGCAGTTATTCCCCAAATAAATCGATCTGTTTCTTCTCCCTTTGTTCTTTCCTCTTTCAGCCTAATCCCTCCAATAAATTAGCGATCATCCACATCTTGGGGCTGCTGTCCAACCTCTTCACCACGCTGGACATCAGCAAGCAGGAAGACGAGTCGGCGGACGGCTCGGCGCCACCCGTGAAGACGGCCCCGCCTCCACCTGGACCGAACCCAGTCAGTCCCCTCCCCCCCCCACACACACACACAGGTCATTGTCACTTTCCATTCATTCCCTCGTCTGTGTCTCCCAGGTCGTGGTGGTCTTGCAGCAAGTGTTCACGCTCATCCAGACCGTCCTCAGCAAGTGGCTCAATGACTCGCAGGTCGTGGAGGTGAGTCGCCGCGGACCTCAAACCCGCCCGGCGCTCCGCCCCGTGACCCATCGGTCTTCACAATCGGAGATGACAATATTTTCTAAGCGTCTCTGATCTCGTCGTCCCTTCAGGCGGTGTGCGCCATCTTCGAGAAGTCGGTGAAGACGCTGCTCCACGACTTCGCCCCCATGGTGTCGCAGCTCAGCGAGATGCTCGGCCAGATGTACAGTACGATTCCCCAGGCCTCCGCCCTCGACCTCACGCGACAGGTAGCACATTCACCTCCTTTCGACGCATGGGAGAGATCTTATTGATCCGTCAGAACCCCTCGCCCCCGTGTTTCTGCGTCTCAATGGAGAGAACGGTCCTTTGAGGCGGCAGCTGCTCAACGGGAGGCTGAGCGATCGCTCGGGGCAACTCGTCACCTACACAGCACATCCTTTCAGAGAGCTTGTGTTCTCCAAGCAAAGGGTTTTTATACATCGCCGGAGGGTTGTTTCCATTATGTTGTCGCTCCCTTTTTATAATAACTATCTGAGTCCGTCGGTGGCAAAAACAATTTTTTAGTGGCGGTGACGAGAAGCCCCGAGCGATTACACGCCGCCGCCTGCTTAGCGGACGCTGTCGGCAGCAGCGCTCTCCCTCGATACCCAAAGTCATTTAAAAAATGTGTCCCTCGAAAAACATTACAGAGAAATGTCCAGCCTTTAAAGAGAGGGAGAGAGGGGGGAAAAGACAGAAATGAAGGAAGGAAGGAAAGAAAGGAAAGAAAGGACATTAAGGAAGGAAAAGAAGAAATGAAAAGGACGGAAGAAAGGAAATAGGGAGGAAAGGAAGGAAAATATGGAAGGAAAAGGAAGGAAGGAAATGGAGCGGGAAATAAGGAAAATGAAGAAGGAAGGAAATAGGGAGGGAAGTAAGGAAATGGAGGGAAAATGAGGAAGGAAATAGTGAGGGAAGTAAGGACATAGGGAGGGAAGTAAGGAAAAATAAGGAAGGAAAAGGAAGGATAGAATGTAGGAAGAAAGGGGAAGGAAACGGAGAGGGAGTTCAAATGCGACAACAAAATAACTCACCAAAGAAATTAAAAGAATAAACATTTATATGAATATTTATTCTTTTAATCAAACTATTGTCTCTCATTTAAGCTGAATGGAATCTTGTTCTATGCACAGAGATTTCACAAAATGTTTGGTCATGGAAATTTGGTTTTAAAGTCCTGCAAAAGTCCTGGAAACCCGTGACCCCGTGACCCCGTCGGTGGGCGTGACGCCTGCTGCCTGTGAGCTCTCAGTCATCAGGATTCTGACTCCGCCTCCTCGTGTTTCAGATGGTGCACATCTTCGCCAGTCAGACGGCCGACTTCCCTCCCATCAAGGCTCTGTTTGAGCTGGTTACCTCGGTAACGCTGTCCATCTTCCAGCAAGGTAGGGGGGGCTGGGCGGGACTATGAACGCTGTCAGATGTGTCCGCAATAGGCCGTCTGAATGTTTTTCAATCGTGTTTTTTTGATTTCACAGGATCCAAAAAAAATCTAATGTTTTAATAGCAGAGGTGGAATTATCAAAAATAGAAATTATCAAAAATATTCTGTGGCTGTACCGAATGTCTTTTTTGTAAAAATTTAAAGCATTCGAAGAGTTATAAACATATTTTATGACGTCATCGCTTGCCTCCTTTTTAAAGACGCCAACAAACTCAGATTTTAGTGGATCTTCATCTTCAACTGGCGTCTTTAAAACTGAGTGGATGACGTCATGAAGCTACAGCTCGAGCTCATCACGGCTGCGACTGTCCGTCTTTCTAGATTAAAGAGTCAATAAAAGCTCTGACCAGAGGTCAGCGGGCTCTGTCACAGTCGACCTTTAAACGTTTGCAATCATCAATCATTAATCAATCGGTCTGTGTTGAAGTTACAACATTTTTAAGAATATTATGGTTTGCTTCAAACCTGCGTAATGTTTTCTATATTTCTCAGCCGAGCATTTGCTTCTTTTTTTTAATCCATTTATTTGTATTTTCTGTGTTAGAGCTGCATGTCGTTTGTTCAGTGTTGATAGGTTTTAAATGTTCAGACTCGACATGAGACACGAGTGAGATGATGTAACCTCGTCCCACTTCCACCCGGGTTAGGGCTCTCGCACCAGCTCTTGTCTGCCCCCCCCCCCCATTGTGTCGTCCCCTCTCTCCTCCCCCCCCGTCCCGCTTTGACTGGTCCAGTAATGGCTGCCTCTCCTCCCGCCTCTAAACTCTCTTCCTTTTTCGGAGCAGGTTCCTCTCTTTTCCTCGTAGGCGGTCGTCGGCGCCGACGACCGCCAAGCTCATGTCACGCGGCGCTGCGGCGCCGGGGTTGGAGTCGGGGCTCACCGGCGCTCTGAATAAGCCTCTTTGGGGAGGGGGAGGGGGGCGTGGATGAGGTCTGGAGTGTGTGTGTGTGTGGGGGGGGGGGGGGGGGGGGGGCGTATTGAGCAGGGAACTTGTTTGGAGTCTGGGAACAGCAAACGCTGAGCGCTGACTACAGACGGTTATTCTGTTTCATTACAAGGTTGTTGTTGTTGGAAACACCCAAACTACCCCCCCCCCTTAACAACTGTGGATTCTTCATAACCAGGGAATGTGTTTTAATGTGCATCAAAGTAATACTGTGTGTGTGTGTGTGTGTGTGTGTGTGTGTGTGTGTGTGTGTGTGTGTGTGTGTGTGTGTGTGTGTGTGTGTGTGTGTGTGTGTGTGTGTGTGTGTGTGTGTGTGTGTGTGTGTATCTTTGAGTGGGATTCATATGGGTTCACCTTTTTGAAGCAAAGAGGATCTCAATGGACCCCCTGCAGAAGCCCCTCCCCCCCGAGGCCCAGTGTGTCTCTTGTTCTGATCACATTGGGTGAAAGGGGGGGTTCATTTGGTACCTCCCTCCCCCCCCTCCCAAACTGTAACAGAGGTGCCTCCTGGGTTCCCACTCCAGACCAACTTTTCTTTCTTTTAGATTTGTTCTTTTTTTTTTTTTTCTTGTTACTTCTTTCTTTACTTTGTTGTTGTTGTTGTTGTTCTCCAAGCAAACCCATGTCTTTTGTCTTCTGCCTGTTTTTCTGTTTTTGGTCGGTCTGTTCTACCAAGACTCTGCCAAAGCTTCATAAGCCCCCCCCCCTCCCCCCTCCCCTCTTCTCCCCTTCGTTCCTTACTCACTTGTGAATTATTTCAATGAAATATTTTTGAGTTCTCTTTTATTTCCACATGACTGTTGAATCTATTCAGTTGCTGTTTGTATATTATTCTTATTCTCTTATGATTTCTTAAGTTTCATCTTTATTATATTTTAGGACCCAGGGATCATCCTGATATTGTTGATTCATTTATGCAACTCCAAGCTCAGGTGTGTTTTTGGTTTCTTATTTCATTCACTTTGGGTTTCTCTCTCTCTCTCTTGCTCTCTCTTTTCTCTTTTTGTAATTTCTCCATTTCTCTCTCTCACTCTCACTCTCTCTCCCTCTTCTACCTCTTCCTGTTCTTTGTTACCGGGCCCTCGTGTGTCCCATCACACGGGCGAGGCAGTGGAATGAAAAGCGAGGGGAATGTTTGACCTCAAGCTTTTGATTCCAACAGTCACCTCATCACACAAAGCATATAATAATAATAATAATAATAATAATAAGCTCTTTATGCTCACCACCAATTTACAAAACGGAGATAAGTATTTTTAAATGGAGGAAATACTCCCATAAAACTTCAGAAACCGCCGACATCACGAAGACGAAGCGCTGATGAATGATCCAAGAAAAAATAAAAACATGGCCGATCTTGAACGTCTTCTAAAAGCCATGCGGCTGCGGTGAAGTGAGACGGACTCGTGGAGCGTCACCGCGGCCGAGTCGTAAATCACGAAGACGAATTTCGACAAATTGCCCATTATTTTACTGACGTGAGACTCTCCGGCGGCTCTGAGCACGTGCAACTCCCGAAACTCGCTCGTGAGCTACGTCGACTATTTAAAGCACTTTTGAGCATTTTTACTCACTATTTTCTTTTTTTTCTTTTAAAGTCAACATGAAGGCACATTTGCTTCTTTTTAAAGAAAAGAGAAAAAACATTAGCTCTCTCTGCGCCTTTTTCTTTTAAGATTGAAATGTCCTCATTATTATTTTAATTAATGTCCCGAAACTCGCTCATTAACTAAGTCTGTCATCGATTTAAAAAAATAAAAATAATAATGCTTAAAATATCAGTTTTTCGACATTTCAATGCATGAAGATCGACTATTTTAAGAACTTTTTACTCACTATTTTCCTTTTATTTGTAAGTCAACATTCGGGCACATTTGCCTCCTTTTGAAATAAACATCAGCTCTCTCTGCGCCCTTTTTCTAAAGATTAAAATGTCCTAATTATTTAAATTAATGTCCCGAAACTCGCTCGTCCATCATCGCTTTTTTAAATCGCCATTTTTACGGACTATTTAACTTTTTATTTTAAAGTAAACATTAGGGCACATTTGCTTCTTTTGAAATAATAAACATCAGCTCTCTCTGCGCCTTTTTTTAAGATAAAAAATGTGGTGGTCCCCGGTGACTGTTGCTCTCTGAGCCCGGTCCCCCCCCCCCCCCCCCCCTGAAGGCATTCCAGCCCAGAGCCAATCAGAGCCCAAAGAATTAATATTCAACTAATATTAATCAGTCCAGACCAATTGGCTGATGGCTCTACTGTTTTTTATTCTTATATTTTTGTCTTCATTCTTCTTCCTTTTTTCTGTTTTCTATCCCTGGATAGATCTTACCTCTCTCCCTCTCTCCTCCGTCCTCAATGAGTTTATTATTACAAGATGAATATTTCTCATGTTAAGTACTTACACACTTCTGTTTTGCATATTCAATCCAGTGAACCAAAACCAAATGTTTCAAATAACAATTTGACGTCAACAAAAAAACAAAAACCCATCACTACTTTTTTTGTATTTTTTTGTTTGTTTGACTTTTTAAGTTCCCAATTATTTAAAAGTTTTATTTTATTTTTTTGTTGCAATTTGTTTGCTTTAAACCTGCCGAGTTCTGCATTGGAGGATCTCCGTGTGGGGTTGGATGGAGATGGTGGAGGGCGCCGTGAGAGCCTGGGAGGCGGACCTGTTGCCGCAGCTCCGCCTGCCAGGCTGACGGAGGAGCTCGTGCGGCTGGCTGTGGGTCGTCGTGGTAACGCCTCTCTCTGCCCCGCAGGCCCTCAAACGGAAGCCCGATCTGTTCTTGTCCGAGAGTCTTGACGTGAAGGCAGTGTTCCACTGTGGTAAGTTCTCACACACACTCACTCACTCACTCACTCACTCACTCACACACACAGTTTTTTTTGACACCATCCTCCGGTATTTATTTATGTTTCTGACTCTTTTCCCTCTTCCAGGAGTTCTGTCACTCAAATTTCCAGAGTCTCCGACAGTCAAGTCGACGTGCTTGTTCTTTGTGAGCACGCACACATGTATACACACACACGCATGTACACACACACACACACAAGTACACACACACACATGTATACACACATGTACATACACATGTACACACACATGTACACACACATACCCACACACACACACAAGTACACATACCCACACACAAATACACAAGTACACACACGCACATACACATGCACACATGTACACACATATACCCACACACACACAAGTACACACATACACACACATATGTACACACACATGTACCCAAAAACACAAACACACATGTACACACACACATACATATGTACACACACATGTACCCACACACACACACAAGTATACACACACGTACACACACACACGTACACATACATACAAACGCACATACCCACACACACACGCACGTACACACACATGTACACAAATGTACACACACACACACGGCTGCCTGTTCTCGGCGAGTCTTTAAACTCTTCCGTCTTCCTCAGACTGAGCTGTTGGCTCACTGCTCCGACGTGCCTCCGCTGGGCCGGGTGGTGCAGGAGGACGGCAAGCTGCTGATGCACGCCGTGCTGGAGGTGAGCGCCGCACGCTGAACGCCGTCCGGAGTCGAGGAACACCGCATGCCGCTGCTCGAAGTCGTTTTACAAAGAAGAGACGAGAACCAAATAAAACAATGACTTCAGGCGAAGAAGAAGTTTAATTGAAGTCCTCCGTTGAGTTGACTCCCACCGAGTGAGACGATGTATTCGCTGCCGAGACTATTCACGGAAACAAAAGGAAAAAGATTTAAAAAACGATCTTTGTTCGTGAAGAATAAACTGAATTTAAAAAAGTAACCACCGAAACGTGACCCACCAGAATATAAACAAACAGCCTCATTTGTCTTCTGGCAATGGGAAAGTCTATAGACGCATTTATTTGTCGGGCGACTGTGTGGGTCAGTGGTTATCAGGTACATCTTTCAATCAGGGCATTGCCGGTTCAATCCCCGCCCTACTCGATGTGTCCTTGAGCAAGACGCTCAACCCTGAATTGCTCCCCGTAGCCGTGTCTCATTGTAACATGTAAAATGTCTTTGATTATTATTATTTTGGTGGAGAAAAAGGTATTGTTGTTGATAAATCCCGGATGTCTAATGGCCCCTCCCCCTCTCTCTCTCCAGGGCATCGGGGGCGGGGCTTCTCGGTGCCTGATGGACCATTTTGCAGAAATGCTCTTCTCCCTGAACAAGCACTGCTTCTCTCTGCTCGCCGTGTGGCTGAAGGAGGCGCTGCAGCCGCCCGGCTTCCCGTCATCGCAGGTCACGACCCTCCAGAAAGACACGTTCTCGCACCAGATCCTCAGGTGAACGCGGCCGGGACGCTTCGTGTTTTTCGCGCTCGTCGGTCGCCGCGATGCCCGCTCGGCGTTTAACCGTACGTCTTCGTCCCTTTTCTCGTCCGCCCCGCAGAGAACGAGTGAACAAGAGGCGGGTGAAGGAGATCGTGAAGGAGTTCACGCTGCTGTGCAGAGGGCTCCACGGCACGGAGTACGCCGCCGATTACTGAACCTCTCGACCCCGCGAACTCTCGACCTCTGGCCTCGGCGACCGCGCGGCGGGTTGCCACGGCGACACAGTACTCACAACAACAACAACAAAAACCTTCATCAGCGAAGACGTCATGAAATGATTGTAACTATAAACCCCGCCTCCCACGCCGCAGGACAAGGATCCACTCCAGACCCGCCGAGCGGATTAATGGACGGACATCGAGTCCCCCGTGGCGTCCGGGAGGCTCTCCTCTCTGGTTTTCTGTTTTAAGATTGGTTCTCTCTCTCCCTCTCTCTCTCCCTCCTCCTTGTTTCTTTTGAACCAGCTCCGGGCAGCATGCTGCCTCGCGCCTCCTTCTATCTCCGTCTCGTTCCGCCTCCCTCTAGATTCTTCCTGTGGTCCTCTAGGTTGTTTCCTGGTGATTTAGCATCCATATGAAATGGAATAGTGGTATCGGTACGTAGCTAAAGCTAATTGACATTATTTTTCAAAAAAAATTAATCAAATGAATTATATAAATGTATACGTATACACATATAGAAAGACAGGGGGGGGAGGGGGGGGTCGTCAGTCCTGCTGCTGCTAATGGGAAGAGAGAAGGACCAATGTCGAGAGGGGTTTCTGACTAACTCAACAATAGGTGACTCTAAGCCCCGCCCCCTCTGATCGCTGCATTTGCCAAATTATTATGACACGTTTTGTGATTTGTCCTTTTTTGTTGCACAACTGGACTAGAAACAGGGCTGTACCTCATGTACACACAGCCCCACCCGGCCACGCTGCAGGCCCCTCGGCTTGGAGAGGGTCTCTGATGCATTGGTCCCGACGGCGAAGCAGGACTGCCTGGGGAGAAGGCTAGAAGAGGGGGGGGGGGGGTGGTTGTAGTAGCTGGTAGTGAGAAAGACGCACAAGATGCAAAACCGAGAAGGGAACCGAGTGCTCGGAGGGATCAATAAATCCCGTCGATGGACGGCTTAGTCACTGTAATCGTGCAAAAATATTAATCAAGTTGTGCATATTAACAGTTATCGCTGAACACGTCTGTGTATTTGAGTGTGTGTGTTCAAACCTGTGTGTATGAATGAATGAGAGGTGTGTGTGTGTGTGCACAGATGTATCTTTTTCCCCTCCACTTGTTCAGTGCACTTATATTGGACCTACAGTACACATCCATCACGTCCTCCTATCTTTGAAGCTGAAGAGCGCTCACTCGGTCCCTTTCACCGCACCTCATTCAGACGACGACTTAGACGTCACCGACAAAATCCCCCCCCCCCCCCGCTGTTGTTTTAACCCCCTTTATCACCTGGAATGACCAGCAGGTGATTAATCATCGACCAGACTCAGAAATATATCTGTTGTCGACACACAAAATGCCACTCGAATCCTTTTACATCCATCTATCCATCCCCGGGGGTGTGTGTGTGGACAGGACACAGACGGATTAGAGGGTTCAGAGACTCATTCAGACCTTCTGAGCTCATCCAGATATGAATATAAATAAAACACGCCCGCTGTCCGGTGAGTCAGGCGGATGACGTCAGCGTTGAGTTGAGCTCTGTGGTCTCTGAGGATCTTTGATCTCGGTCTAATCCTTCCGTCTCATCCGAGGTGCCTGCAGACATGTAGCATGTATGTGTTTTGTGGGGAAGGGGGGGGGGGCACACTGCAGAAGGACCTGATTGGACGAGGTGGGAATTAATACAAACGGGTCGTCACAGTTTAAAGAGGAGGAGGGGGTGGAGGAGGGGAGGGGTGTGTGAAATGTACATTGTATTTTTTTTTTTTTTTGTACCTTGGCTTTAATTTATTAAATATATCTAAGACTGCAGCGCCGGAGTCTCCAGTGTGTGTGTGTTCTGAAAACACTTCTTTTCATCATCGTTAACACACACAACACAACACACACAACATAAGTAGAAACAGGCTTTATTAACTTTGATTAAGGATCTGAAGGGTCCTTGTTTATTGAAATACATTTAAAATTATTAGTATTATCAGTGGATGTATATAAAGTTGCATGAAATATAATTATACATTTAGAAACTGCATTCATTTGTTATTTTACAGCCTTTCCTTTTGTTTTGTTTAGTTCCCATGAAAGCCAGATATAAATAAATACTGCATCCTGACTTTAAAAAGCTCAAACAACTAATATTTGTTGCCTTAAATATATATATATTTTTTAATTCACAACTTAGTCCAGATCTCAGGGGAAAGACGTTTTCAAAGTCTTTCTAAAAGTAAAAAAAAAGTGATTATTTGTTTGTATCTTTTCTTTTAACCACTTCGCTCGCTCGAAAGCCTTCACAGCTGCGCATGCGCATGACGGTCGAGCCGTCTCCCACGTGGGCGCAGCGGTCCGCCCCGTCAGTCTGCAGACCTCTCCAGCCCAAACCACCCGCCGGAGAAGTTTCCTCCAGGACTCCTCGAGCCGTCTCGACCGTTTTCATCCCGACTCGAAGCTCCCAGAAGCGGAAGTGGCTGCACGTGAGTTGAGCTCAGGCGCTCCTCTGCTCACCTAGCCACTTTGTAGCCACTTAGCAACGTTAGCTGCAAGAAACCGAGCCAGAAACTCACTTTACGATGTCGTGTGCTGAATATTCATTATTTTTATCTGGAAGCACCGCTGTATTTCTAACATATATAGCTTTAAATACACAGTGTACTCGAGTACTGTACTTTATTGCAGTTTTTGGGTACTTAACTTCATGATACTTTATACTTTTTACTACACAACATAAACCAATATTGTGCTTTTTACTGGACTAAATCACATTTATCTGACAGCTTTGCAGGTTTTAATTTTTAAGACGGAAATATAAATCAACATGTACATTTTAATATATTTATATTTATGGATTTAGGACACAAAGTCGTATGTAAAGTAATTAATTTGAGCTTTTAAAGATAACCACGTGATCAACACATTAATTGCATCTGTTATTATATTACAATATATATTATTCTGAAATAAGCCATTCTGCACAATTTATACTTTTATTTGTTGGTAATTTAATATGTATTTTTATGCTAATACTTTTGTACTTTTATTTAAGTAAGTTTAAAATAATTTAACATTATAATATAATTTATATATATATATATAGCATTGCACATGGCTCTGTAAAAGTAAAGTACTTCTTCCAAAAACAAACACCAGTAGACATGTTCAGTACAGTTAGATAAATAAAAGTACATTGTTGTTTTAAGTCGGCACTTTAATATTTAATATCTGAGTTTCATTAGATTTTTGCCCGATCGTCCAAATTTAGATGAACAATCAAGTTTTTTTACAGTTATATTTTCTCTCTTCGGATAAATGTGAGGAGACGCCTCTGAAGACTACTTTTTAATAAAGTAATTACCTAACAGGAATCTCCTGACTGAGCAGCGCGTGACCGCACGACCCACGAGATAATTGAGTTTAGAGTTTACTTCCATCTCGTCATGAAGGACGTGATGTGTTTTAATTTAAATAGAAGAGGCTGTTTCTCAGTGTTTATTTAAAACTTTTAAATAAACACTGAGAAACAGCCTCTTCTTTTTATCACTTTAGACTTTATTGCCTTTTAGACTTTTTGGAGAATAAATAGAACCAATTTGCTTTAAAAAAAATGTTATAATTTTAAGTTTATCTGTCGACAGAATGAGCTCCACACATGTCCGTGGTCTGAATCATCAAACTACTCGTCATCATAATAATACATTTATTTATAAAGCACCTAGAAGTGGAATGAAATAAAAAAGTGAATGATGAAATATATGAAACCTGGCAAAGAAAAAAAGGAAACAAGAAATTAAAAACTAACAAATGAGGCGGACGGATTGGATAAAATTAGGATTTTAATATTGAGAAGCGGTTCATCATATATATTTTTCTTCCTGAAGGTCTGACTCCGCCTCTCTCCGTCAGTCATGGCCGTCATGAGGCTCTACAGTAACGAGGCGGTGAACGGGCACGCCGTGCAGCGGGCCGCCAGGCTCCACCCCCTTCTGTCCATCGCCACGGAGCTGTGCTACAACGTGGAGCTGACGGGTGAGTGTGCCGACTTTTATACAACCAGAGGAGTCGCCCCCTGGTGGTCAGGAGAGAGAATGCATCTTTAACCCATGAAGCGTATACTTCTATACAACCTGAGGAGTCGCCCCCTGGTGGTCAGGAGAGAGAATGCATCTTTAATCCATGAAGCGTATACTTCTATACAACCTGAGGAGTCGCCCCCTGGTGGTCAGGAGAGAGAATGCATCTTTAACCCATGAAGCGTATACTTCTATACAACCTGAGGAGTCGCCCCCTGGTGGTCAGGAGAGAGAATGCAGATTTAACACATGAAGCATAGACTTCTATACAAACCAAGGAGTTTCCCCCTGGTGGTCAGTAGAGAGAATGCATGTTGTTGTCTTCATTGTTTGCTTCCCGCTGCAGGCTGTGAGCGCCTCAGTGCCGAGCAGAAGGAGGTCCTCCTCTGGTTGTTCCGTCCTCCCCTTCAGGCCGAGCCGCTGTCCGACGAGCCGCACCTCACCGAGGGCGGCGGGGGGACGCTGGTGGAGATCGGGCCGAGGTACCGCTGCTCCGTCTGATGAGTGACCCCTGTTGCATGCTGGGAATACCAATTAGTTTATAAATGCTTTAGAAACCAAAATCTACGTTCAACCAAATCAAAGGTCGCAGTTAGATTTCTATCGTTTTAGGAGCAGAATTCAAAGCCGGCTGCTCGATTTATGGCAACATTCATAATCGCGATTATTTAACACGATTATTCATTGACTAAATTTAACATCTTTAAACTGTCTTCATGATTGTTGTTGTTGTTGTTGTTGTTCTCTTCAGGCTGAACTTCTCCACCGCCTGGTCCACTAACACCGTGTCCATCTGCCAGAGCGCCGGCCTCACCAGCGTCACGCGGGTCGAGCTGTCACGCAGGTTTCTGATCAAGGTTTGCACACACACACGCACAAATGCAGACACACACACGCAGACACTCACATAGACGCACACACACACACAGACACACACACAGATGCACACACACACGCAGACACTCACATAGATGCACACACACACACAGATGCACACACACATGCAAAAATGCACACACACACGCAAAAATGCAGACACACGCACAAATGCAGACACACACACATGCAGACACACACACACAAATGCAGACACACATGCAGACACACACACAGATACACACACACAGATGTACACACACGCACACACACAAGCAGATACACACACAGACAAGCACGTACACACACACAGATACAGTCTCACACACACAGAAACACAGACGCACGCGCGCACACACACAAGCAGATACACAGACACAGACACACACAGACACACACAGACAGACACACAGACACACACCCTCGGCGTGCCTCAGCCGCCTCTCTCTCTCTCCAGGGTGCAGCGGGCGTGCCGGTGGCCGGCGGGGTCGTGAGCCGGTTGATTGACGGTCTCTACGACAGCATGACGGAGTGCGTGTACCGGCAGCCCGTCGCCTCCTTCGCCGTGGCGACCGCGCCGCAGCCGGTGTTCGAGGTGGACGTGCTGGGGAACGGCCGCGCCGCTCTGCAGGCGGCGAACGACGAGCTGGGTGAGGCTCCGCCCCCTTTTGCGGCTCACGCGGTCTCTTCGTTGAGTCCCTTCCTCTCGGTCACGTGACGCGCGGCGGCCTCACTTTGCGGGTCGAAGGTCACGGGGCCGTCGCAGAGAGGCGTCACTGACGCCTAACGAGGACACAGTGGAGGAGACACAGTGGAGGAGACAGTGGAGGAGACAGTGGAGGAGACAGTGGAGGAGACACAGTGGAGGAGACACAGTGGAGGAGACAGTGGAGGAGACACAGTGGAGGAGACTCAGTGGAGGAGACTCAGTGGAGGAGACTCAGTGGAGGAGACAGTGGAGGAGACAGTGGAGGAGACACAGTGGAGGAGACTCAGTGGAGGAGACTCAGTGGAGGAGACACAGTGGAGGAGACACAGTGGAGGAGACTCAGTGGAGGAGACTCAGTGGAGGAGACAGTGGAGGAGACTCAGTGGAGGAGACTCAGTGGAGGAGACTCAGTGGAGGAGACTCAGTGGAGGAGACTCAGTGGAGGAGACTCAGTGGAGGAGACAGTGGAGGAGACACAGTGGAGGAGACAGTGGAGGAGACTCAGTGGAGGAGACTCAGTGGAGGAGACACAGTGGAGGAGACTCAGTGGAGGAGACACAGTGGAGGAGACTCAGTGGAGGAGACTCAGTGGAGGAGACAGAGGAGGAGACACAGTGAAGGAGACACAGTTCTGTAATGTATATTAAACGCTGTCAGCCGCTCTGCACACGGCACTAAAAAGTAGATTTTGATGCAAAATTTGAGAGACTCTCTTTCTTTCTTTCTTCCTTTCTTTTTCTCCCTCTCTTTCCCTCTCCATCTCTCCCTCTTTCTCCCTCTCTCTTCCTCTCCCCCTCTCGCTCTCCCTCCCTCTCTCCCGCTTCCTGTTTCTCCCTCTCGTTTCCTCTCTCTTTCCCTCTCTCTCTCGCTCTCGCTCTCACTTTCCATATCCGTCTCTCTCTTTCCCTCTCCCTTTTTCCATCTCTCTCCTTCTCTCTCTCTCTATTACCCTCTCCCTGTCTTTCCCTCTCTCTCTTTTCCCCTCTCTCCATCTCCCTCTCTCTCTATTACCCTCTCTCTTTCCCTCTCTCTCTCTCTCTCCCCTCTCTTTCCCTCTCTCTCTCTTACCCCCTCCCTCTCCCCCTCCCTCTCTCTCTCTTTTCCCTCTCTCTCTCTCTCTCTTACCCCCTCTCTCTTTCCCTCTCCCTCTCTTTCCCTCTCTCTCTCTTACCCCCTCCCTCTCTCCCTCTCTCCGTTGTTGTTGTTCCAGGCCTGGCCTTTGACTCCTGGGATCTGGACTTCTACACGTCGATGTTCCAGAGGATCGGGAGGAACCCGACCAGCGTTGAGTGTTTCGACCTGGCTCAGTCCAACAGGTGAGCTCGGCGCCCGAGTTCATCTTCACGCCACTCTGTGCTTGTCGTTTATCATCCCCTCTTTTCCTCTCCTCCTCCGGTCCCCAGCGAGCACAGCCGCCACTGGTTCTTCCGCGGCCGCATGGAGATCGACGGGCGCCGGCAGGAGGAGACGCTGTTCAGCCTCATCATGGCGACGCAGCGGCACAGCAACCAGAACAACGTCATCAAGTTCTGCGACAACAGCAGGTGTGTGTGTGTGTCTGTTCACACTGACTCCATGTGTGTGTCTGTGTGTGTGTTTCTGGTCACACTGACTCCATGTGTGTGTGTGTCTGTGTGTATTTCTGTTCACACTGACTCCGTGTGTGTGTGTGTGTGTGTGTTTTCAGTGGTATCAGAGGGATGCAGCTGGAGAACATTTACCCAGAAGACACCTCCACAGCGAGCCGCTATGAGACGCGGCGCTCGCTGAGACACGTCATCTTCACGGCCGAGACGCACAACTTCCCCACAGGTCGAGTCCACCGCACGTTGTGTTTGACTCTTAAAGGAACAGTACACTAATTAACTCTCAAAGGAACAGGTCACCAAACATTGTGTTTGACTCTTAAAGGAACAGTTCACCCACGTTGTGTTTGATTCTTAAAGGAACAGTAACCAAACATTGTGTTTGACTCTTAAAGGAACAGTTCACCCACGTTGTGTTTGACTCTTAAAGGAACAGTAACCAAACATTGTGTCTGACTCTTAAGGAACAGTATACTAAACAAATGTCGGTCAATCTCCAGGTGAAGTGTTCTTTTAAGCGTCCTTTTTGTTTCTTTCTTCTTCTTGTGTTTTCACCCTCGAACCCATCTGTAGGTGTGGCGCCGTTCAGCGGCGCGACCACCGGCACCGGCGGTCGTATCCGAGACGTGCAGAGCGCGGGACAGGGAGGCCACGTCATCGCCGGCACCGCGGGATACTGCTTCGGCAACTTGCACATCCCAGGTCTGCGGAGGTGGCGACGCGCTCGACGGTCTTCGCTCTGGAAGCGCCCGACGGTTCATGATTAACGATGTTCCTCCCGTCGCCGCAGGTTACGATCTGCCCTGGGAGACGGAGGGCTGGGAGTACCCGTCCAGCTTCGCCTCGCCGCTGCAGGTGGCCGTGGAGGCCAGCAATGGAGCCTCGGACTACGGCAACAAGTTCGGAGAGCCGATCCTGTCGGGTCAGAGAATTTTCTGTTTTCTACGTTTATTGTTTCGTCTTTAAACTAAAAAAAGAAAGAAAATGAAATTAAACATTTTCTTCCCCAGTGATTTAATTAGTTTGATCCAAATCTTGAAGATTTTCAACAACTTACTGACAGCAAATCGTTGGCATTCGAGAAGCTGAACTCGAGCTGCTGATTGATTGGTCGATCGGCTAATGGATTAATCAACTAATCCTCACAGCTGGCAGCTAATGGAGGGCATTTGTTATTGATTACTCTATGTTGTTGTTTTCTTTTATTATACATCAATCTTGTGTAAAGCCTCAGAAAAGAGCAGGAGATGTTTCTGGAGATAAAACCAGAACCTGTGTCTCGGGTCAAAGCTCTTTTATCTTGATAAGTTGCTAAAAATAAATATATATTTATATATATATATATATTTAGAATATATATAGAATTGTTTCAACCGGATGAATGGCTCAAACAAATCATCTGTTTTACTAAAATAATTTTCGACATGGATTTTCATGCATATTCTCCCCCCCCCCCCAAGGCTTCGCTCGATCCTTCGGCATGCTGCTGGCCGACGGAGAGCGGCGCGAGTGGATCAAGCCGATCATGTTCAGCGGCGGCCTCGGCGCCATCGAGGACGCACACGTGCAGAAGGAGGCGGCCGAGATCGGTAATGCTGCGGCAAAACGGGTTTAACCGACGGCTTTATTTACATGCTGATCTGATGACCGCGCGTCCCTCTGCTCGTCCGTCAGGGATGGAGGTGGTGAAGATCGGAGGGCCCGTGTACAGAATCGGCGTGGGGGGCGGAGCCGCCTCCTCCGTGCATGTACGCTCCGCCGCAGTAGCCTCGCACAGCAACCTACGGAGTATTTTATTTTTTTCACGCGTTGGTTGTGGCTTGCAGGTGCAGGGGGACAACTCCAGCGCCCGGGACCTGGGCGCGGTGCAGCGGGGCGACGCCGAGATGGAGCAGAAGATGAACCGAGCGCTCCGGGCGTGTCTGGAGAGGAGCGGCGGGAACCCGATCTGCAGCATACACGACCAGGGAGCGGGGGGGAACGGTGGGAGACTGCTAATATTAACAGGAATTATTATTATTTAAAATAATTTTATTTATTCATATTAAAATATTTTTATTTATTATTATAATATTATTATACAATGTTTGGTGTATGTCTCAACATATTATTATTATTATAATAAATATTTCATTAAATATTTAAATATATTATATATTATATCAATTTTTAAAGGAATATTTTTTTTATGTTCATATTTAAATATAATAATACATATAATATTTTATTACTGTATAATATCTTTTAAAAAATATTATATTTGAATAAATCTAAAAATATATATTTTTAGATATTTATATATTTTAAATACAATTTATGTAAATAAGATACAAATCTTATTAAGAGACTCAACTTAACATCTTATTATCATCGTCAGGTAATGTGCTGAAGGAGCTCGTTGAGCCGGCGGGAGCCGTCATCTACTGCAGCAGATTCAAGGTAATCGGCACGTGAACCAGGGGCGGCCCTCCAGTGGTCGACTATTTTAGTAATCGTTTTTTTATCTATCCGTCGACTAAGATCCCGGTCGTCTGTTTTAATGCTTTTCTTTCATCCCGAAGAAGAAGTAAAGTATCGTGAAGCCTTTCCTCTTTTTTCCCCGCCAACGCATTCCTTATTGTTTTTCTTCTTCTCTCTCCTAATAGAAAGGAGACCCCACACTGAGCGTGCTGGAGCTGTGGGGGGCGGAGTACCAGGAGAGCAACGCCCTGCTGCTGCGCCCGGCCGACAGGGACTTCCTGGAGAGGGTTTGCCGCCGGGAGAAGTGCCCCGTGGACTTCGTGGGAACCGTCACCGGAGACGGGAAGGCACGTCTGAGCCGGGCCCACCAACGGGTTAAAGATCGATATATTCAACCCGAGTTCCCCCCTCGCAGATCGTGCTGGTGGATGACGAGGGCGCCGGCGCCGACGGGGGCCGCCGCCCCGTGGACCTGCAGCTGGAGTGGGTCCTGGGCAAGATGCCCCAGAAGCAGTTTGAGATGCGGCGTGTGGCCCGGGCGCTGCGGCCGCTGGCGCTGCCCGCCGGGCTCTCGGTCCGAGACGCTCTGCAGAGGGTCCTCCGGCTGCCGGCCGTGGCCTCCAAACGCTACCTCACCAACAAGGTGTGTGTGTGTGTGTGTGTGTGTGTGTCTCTGAGTTTGTGTCTGTGTCTCTGTGTGTGTTTGTCTGTTTGTCTGTGTGTGTGTGTCTGAGTGTGGGTTTATGTCTCTGAGTTTGTGTCTGTGTCTCTGTGTGTGTTTGTCTGTTTGTCTGTGTGTGTGTGTGTCTGAGTGTGGGTTTATGTCTCTGAGTTTGTGTCTGTGTCTCTGTGTGTGTTTGTCTGTTTGTCTGTGTGTGTGTGTCTCTGAGTTTGTGTCTGTCTCTGTGTGTTTTTGTCTGTTTGTCTGTGTGTCTGAGTGTGTGTGTGTGTGTGTGTCTCTGAGTTTGTGTCTGTGTCTCTGAGTTTGTGTCTGTGTCTCTGTGTGTGTTTGTCTGTTTGTTTGTCTGTGTGTGTGTGTCTGAGTGTGTGTGTGTGTGTGTCTGTGTGTGTGTGTGTGTCTCTGAGTTTGTGTCTGTGTCTGTGTGTGTTTGTCTGAGTGTGTGTGAGTGTGTGTGTCTCTGTGTGTCTGTGTCTCTGAGTTTGTGTCTGTGTCTCTGTGTGTGTTTGTCTGTTTGTTTGTCTGTGTGTGTGTGTCTGAGTGTGTGTCTGTGTGTGTGTGTGTGTCTCTGAGTTTGTGTCTGTGTCTGTGTCTGAGTGTGTGTGTGTGTCTCTGTGTGTGTGTGTCTGTGTGTGTTTGTCTGTTTGTCTGTGTGTGTGTGTGTGTCTGAGTGTGTGTGTGTGTGTGTGTGTGTGTCTCTGAGTTTGTGTCTGTGTCTGTGTGTGTGTTTGTCTGTTTGTCTGTGTGTGTGTGTGTCTGAGTGTGTGTGTGTGTGTCTGTGTGTGTGTGTGTGTGTGTTTCTGTTTGTCTGTGTGTGTGTCTCTGTGTGTGTGTGTGTGTGTGTGTCTCTGAGTTTGTGTCTGTGTCTCTGTGTGTTTGTCTGTTTGTTTGTCTCTGTGTGTGTGTGTGTGTGTGAGTGTGTGTCCTCATGCTCTTAGAAGTACATCCGTGTGGACACGTTGTGACTCTCCGTGTCTTCACCCCTCCCCCCCTCAGGTGGACCGGTCCGTGACGGGGCTGGTTGCCCAGCAACAGTGCGTGGGCCCTCTTCACACCCCATTGGCTGACGCTGCGGTCGTCGCCCTGTCGCCGTTCGGCCTGGAGGGAGCGGCCACGGCCATCGGCGAGCAGCCAATCAAAGGCCTGGTGTGTCCGGCGGCCGGCGCCCGCATGGCGGTGGGAGAGGCGCTCACCAACCTGGTGTTTGCCCGGGTCACGGCGCTGAAGGTGAGCGCAGCCAATCAGAATGGAGCATGCTGGGATATGACATTCAGGTTCACATGAAGGGGCGACGATAATATAACAAATAGAAACCACCATGAAACCTCTCGCCCTCCCTCTCTCGCCCTCCCTCCCTCTCCCTCCCCTCTCTCACTTCTCCCTCTCCCTCTCTCCCCCTCTCTCTTTCTCCCCACCCCTCTCTCACCTCCCCTCTCTCTATCCCTATATTTCTCTCTCCCCCCCTTCTCTCTCTCCAGGATGTGAAGTGCAGTGGTAACTGGATGTGGGCGGCCAAGCTGCCCGGCGAGGGCGCCCTCCTGTGGGACGCCTGCGTGGCGATGTGTGAGGTCATGGGTCAGCTGGGCGTGGCCGTGGACGGGGGCAAGGACTCGCTGAGCATGGCGGCCCGGGTCGGCCACGACACGGTCAAAGCTCCCGGTACTGCGCCTGAACACGCCGTTATTCCATGATGCACGGCTGCACGTGAACGGGGAATATGAATATATTATTTTCCTCTCGGTTTAACTTCGCTTCCCTCTCTCCGTCTCAGGCGCTCTGGTCATTTCTGCGTACGCCGTTTGTCCCGACATCACGGCCACCGTGACCCCCGACCTGGAGGATCCGGACGGCACAGGTATTTCCCGACATTGCGCAATAACGTGACGACGATAACACCCGCGGAGAAAGAAACAATATTTTATGCGTTATCAGCTTTACGTTTCCTGTGGTCAGCCCGGCTGTGTTTTTTAAATTCAGAACCGGATTAGAATCGCTTTTTCTCTACCTTCGATCTAAACTCACAGATATCTGCCCGGCAACCGATCTAACGTGTCAATAGGCCTCCTGCTGCTTTGTGAGCGCCAGCGGACACATTTGCAACAAATTGCCACATTTAAAAGCACATATTTAAATACTGAAGATAATCCCCGCACCGTGTCGTGAGCAGTTTCCTGTCATCAAACTGGATAACGGGGTCGTGCTTTCTGGGAAGAGACGTTGCTGTTTTTCAAATGTGTTATTGGCAATCGACCGCAGGACAAGCGCTTTATATATATATAAATTTATATAAATATATATATAAATATATATAATATCTATTTATTTTGATATATATATATAAACAAAATAAATATATATAAATTTTTTTAATACATATATATATATATTAAATACAACACGTGTGTGTGTGTGTGTGTGTGTGTGTATATATATATATATATGTGTGTATATAGATAGATAGATATAATGGCACTATATTGGAGAGAAGGCAAAATAGACACACAAACAAGAATGCAAATCTCCTCATCTTCCTTTGACCTGTCCTCTGTCCTCTGTCCTCCGTCCTCTGTCCTCAGGCGTGCTCTTGTGGGTTCCTCTCAGCCCGGGCCGCCACCGGCTGGGCGGCTCGGCCCTCGCTCAGTGCTACGGCCAGCTGGGCGACTGCTCGCCGGACCTGGAGCAGCCGCAGCTGTTTGCCGCCTGTTTCAACGCCACGCAGGAACTCCTCCGCGGTGAGCTCACCTCACTGTGACTTACGTCTGTGAGCTGATTGGTCTTCAGCTTCCTCGAGTTTTAAGGCCACCGCTTTGTGCCACCTCGTGGTATTATTGGTTTATTTATTTATTATTTAAACTGATTATTTAACCTTTTTTCTTTGTAATCTATTTATTTATTCAACCTGATTATTTAACATTGTATTCTATTTTTATTATATCCATTTATTTAACCGGATTTATTTATTTAACTGGATTTTTTTGGACCTTTTTTTCTATTTTTATTCTATTTATTTATTCAACCAGATTTATTTATTCAACCAGATTATTTAACCTTTTATTCTGTTTATTTATATAACCTGATTTATTTATTTAACTTGATTATTTAACCTTTAGTTTAATTTTTATTTATTTAACCTGATTTATTTATTTAACCGGATTATTTAACGTTTTATTACATTTTTATTCAGTTCATTTATATAACCTGATTTATTTATTTAACCGGATTATTTAACCTTTTAGTCTATTTGTAGTCTATTTATTTAACCTGAGCAACCAGAGCAACCATTGTTATAATCAGTTAAATCTCCGCTCCTTCAGACCGCCTGCTGACCGCGGGACACGACGTCAGCGACGGCGGCCTTATTTCCTGCCTGCTGGAGATGGCGTTTGCCGGGAACCGCGGCATCGATGTGGAGTTGCCGTCGCAAGGCGCCGCCGTCCTGGAGCTGCTGTTCAGCGAGGAGCTGGGTTTGGTTCTGGAGGCGTCGCAGCTCCACGCCGATGCCGTGTGCCGGCGGTACGCCGACGCCGGCGCGCCGTGCCACCGCGTCGGCAGAACCCGCGGCTTCGGGCCGGAGGCCGAGGTGAGGTGGCGCGCGCGGCGGCGGGTTTTCACCGCGTCAATCGGGTGGCCGTCGGGTTCTCCTTCCCCCTCCTCCTCGTCTTCCAGGTCAGCGTTCGCGTGGACGGGCGGGAGGTGCTCAGGGAGCCGCTGCCCCGCCTCCGCGCATTGTGGGAGGACACCAGTTTCCAGCTGGAGCGCCTGCAGGCCAACGAGATGTGTGTGAAACAGGAAGAGGAGGGGCTAGCCAGGAGGACGCAGCCCTACTACAAACTGACCTTTGACCCCTCCGACGTGCCCAGCATCAGCCAGCGCCGTAAGACCTTTTTACAACGATCGAGTGTCTTGAAACATGTTGCAGGTCAATCTTTAATAACTGATTATTGATTATTGATCGTTCAGGGCCTCGCGTGGCCGTGGTCCGGGAGGAGGGCAGCAACGGGGACCGGGAGATGTCGGTGTCGCTGCACATGGCGGGCTTCGAGGTGCCGTCGAGCTTCCTTGACTTGGACGTCTGTCGCCCTGAGCTGTGCAGCTGGTGTGTGTGTGACGCTTGTCTTTGTGTGTGTGTGTGTGTGTGTGTGTGCAGGTGTGGGACGTCAACATGCAGGACCTGTGCTCCGGGTCCACGACGCTGGAGCCCTTCAAAGCGGTCGTGTTCGTCGGAGGATTCAGCTACGCAGACGTCCTGGGATCGGCTAAAGGCAAAAGAACGCCCGCACACACACACACACACACACACACACTCACTCACTGTTTAACTCCGGTCCTCCTCCTCTAGGCTGGGCGGCTACCGTGGCGTACAACCCCAGAGCCAAGGCCGAGTTCGACCGCTTCCGGCGCCGCGCCGACACGCTGAGTCTGGGCGTGTGCAACGGCTGCCAGCTGCTGGCGCTGCTCGGCTGGGTCGGAGCGGACGAGGCCGCCGCCGGTAAGAAGGGAACCGAACGCTCGGCGCCACCGGCCGTGGACGTGAAGAGGTGGACGAAAACGCTTTGTTTTCCTTTCTTCCCCCCTCCAGAGAGCGAAGTGGTGCTGACCCACAACGAGTCCGGCAGGTTCGAGTCTCGCTTCGTCAGCGTTGGGATCCGGGAGTCCCCGTCCGTCTGGCTGCGGGGGATGCAGGGCTCGGCTCTGGGCGTCTGGGTCGCCCACGGCGAAGGTACGCGGCCGTGAAGCCCGCCGTCGATTAGATTCTGCCGACTCGTCGCGGGTCGCCGTGTTCCGGAATCAAACGGCCGTGTTTTAAATTTTTTTTCCTCCTTTCCTGCGCAGGTCTGATGCGGTTCCGTAGCCCGCCGGCCGAGGACCGGATCCTCTCCGGGGGGCTCGCCCCCCTCCGTTACCTGGACGACCAGGGTGACCCCACCGAGGAGTACCCGCTGAACCCCAACGGCTCCCCGCGGGGCGTCGCCGGGCTCTGCTCCGGGGACGGCAGGCACCTGGCCATGATGCCCCACCCGGAGCGCTGCACCCTGGGGTGGCAGTGGCCCTGGGCCCCGAGGGACTTCAGGCCGTCGCTCACGCCGTCGCCGTGGTTACGCATGTTCCAGAACGCCGCCGCCTGGTGCAGCAGCGCGGAGGACTAAAGCACCTTTTGACTCCCCGTGGTGTAATACTGTAATACTTCATGACTCTTTGTGACTTTGTACACATTCCAGGTTTTCTTAACAATCGCTGTCGTCTCCTTTCTTCTTTTCTTTATAAAGACGTTTTGTACTATTCTGACGTCAGAAATGGAATTTAGCAAATAAATACACGTTTAAACCACAGGAGCTGGCGTAGTGTCATTTGTTTTTTGTTAATATTCTTAAATATTCTTTATTTTACACAAACATGAATTCATATGATAGCAAGTATTTACAAATAGTACAGATAGTTTTTATGGATTTAAATCATATATATATATTTAATATGTATATACAGGACTGTCTCAGAAAATTAGAATATTGTGATGAAGTTCTTCATTTTCTGTAATGCAATTAAAAAAACAAAAATGTCATGCATTCTGGATTCATTACAAATCAACTGAAATATTGCAAGCCTTTTATTCTTTTAATATTGCTGATTATGGCTTACAGCTTAAGAAAACTCAAATATCCTAT
Organism: Pseudoliparis swirei; assembly: GCF_029220125.1. Lineage (NCBI taxonomy): Eukaryota > Metazoa > Chordata > Actinopteri > Perciformes > Liparidae > Pseudoliparis > Pseudoliparis swirei. The sequence goes on along the minus strand of NC_079392.1, from coordinate 24,971,155 downwards.
CTCTAAATATTAGAATATCATGAAAAAGTATACTAGTAGGGTATTAAACAAATCACTTGAATTGTCTAATTAACTCGAAACACCTGCAAGGGTTTCCTGAGCCTTGACAAACACTCAGCTGTTATAAATCTTTTTTTTTACTTGGTCTGAGGAAATATTAAAATTGTATGAGATAGGATATTTGAGTTTTCTTAAGCTGTAAGCCATAATCAGCAATATTAAAAGAATAAAAGGCTTGCAATATTTCAGTTGATTTGTAATGAATCCAGAATGCATGACATTTTTGTTTTTTTAATTGCATTACAGAAAATAAAGAACTTTATCACAATATTCTAATTTTCTGAGACAGTCCTGTATATACTATATGTAATAGATATTACATATATATATAATGTGTATATATCTAATATATGCATTGATAATATATATTTATGTATATATATATATATAATATGTATATATATATATATATAGGGTGTGTGTGTGTTAGAGGATGAGCTGCTATCAATATGTTTAAATCCACTAGTCCAACGAGCTCCAGCCAGAAGTAATAAACATAAAAGTCAAACATCTACAGCGAGCTCCCCATCGCTGCTCGTGAGCGTCCATCGCTCTCTGGCGCCATCTGCTGGTAGATGTTGATAACGCAGATGAGGAGCAGGATGACCGCCGCCAGATCATCCAGGACCCCGAGCAGGCCGCACAGGGAGGGGTCTGTCTCCGGGGGGGTTGCCAACGAGGGGGAGGAGAGGGACACCACGGTGCGCACGCAGCATACGGCCACCCTGAAGAAAAACAACCACACGAGCCCCCCGACGGTGCCCAGGCTGCGGGCCAGCAGCTGCAGCAGGAGGGGAGCGTCACACAGGTAGTCGGTCACCTGGAGGGGGGGTGGGGGTCGAAGAAGAGATGACGTCAGATGGATCAAAGGGTTCCATAAGCATTCAAATATGATAGTTGGTTTGTACATATTAATATTAAGAGGCAGGTAGAATCTGACTGTTGTACTTTTTTATTGTGTGTCTCACTTTGAAGTAAGATAAACAATATTAAGAATATAAGACAACAAATACAGTTAAACCCATTTAATGTTTTTAGAAACAAAAAGAAGACTATGATTGTGTTAAATTAACCTGGCGTTGATCTCAGCTGTCAATCATGTTCTATTACCTGAGAGTATTTTTTAATAAAGAGTGAATAAAGATACACATTCATTTTGATCTAAAATGGTATATAATATATTCAGATTTTTTTTAATGGTTGCAAATAAAAAAAAATATTTTACATATATATTTATTTATTTAAAAACATTTGTATATTTATTTATATATTTAAAAATATATATATATATTTAACAATATATATTTCCCAGAAAAAAATTGTCCAAAAAAGGTTGTGTACGTATTCCAAAGGAAAGGTGACACTCATCCCAACGGCTGGGTGTGTCAATGCCAGGTGCAGACAGTAACTCCAGACACCTCCATTGTCTGGAGTTAATGGAGGGAAGGGTGGAGGAGAGAGTGGCATCACCTGATACCCACACAGGTAAAGCGGGTGAAGGACTGTGAGAACGGTTTCTATGAGGAGGTCAGATAAAGTACTACTGACCCTTCGCGGGGCTCCAGAATAACGTCGGTTGTAGTCTGTGATTTCCCCGAGAACTTCCTTTGACTGGCGGTCGGATCGAGTCTCGTTGAACAGGTGACACAGCTCACTGACCTGCGGCATCATTTAATGACACGTTTCACACTCATTCTGTGGAGACAGTCGGGTGATACGACTCAAACGTTGACTCTGACTACAATCTAGACCAAAACTAAACAAAAACACAAAAAATGTGACTTTAAACCATTTAAAATAACCACTAGTCTGCATAGTGCTGTACCTTCTGCCGGCACAGCGGGCAGCTGATGGCATCCAGCCAGGACCCGTGTCTCCAGTAGGCCATCAGGCAGGGAGCTGCAGGATCCAACACATTTATACAACAGTTTATATCCCACAATGCACTGGTTCCCAACCTCGAGGGGGGCTTCACGAGGCCTTCGTATTTGAAGTGGTGTCAGATGACGTTTGTTATTATTATTAATTTGTCCGTATATAAATATCCTGATATATATATCCCGATAAATATATATATATATATATATATGTATAGATATACAAATGAATAGATAAATATATTTAAATATAAATATATAAATATATATATATACATATATATGCATGTATATATAAATATATACATATATATATATATATAAAAATAAAGATATTTAAATATGTATATACATATAAATAAATATATATGTATATATAATAAATACATGTGTATATTTATAATTATAAATATGTAAATATATATAAATATATATATATATAAATATATATACATCCGGCTCGAGGCCCACCGGCCGGTGGACACACACACACATGAGTCTCGTACCACAGAACAAATGTCCGCAGTTGGTCCGGACTGGGAAGCTGGCCGTCTGCAGGCAGACTGGACAAAGCCGGTCTCGGTTCCCGGACGGACCCGAGGCTGGACGTGGAGATCCCTGGAGAGATGATGAGGAAGAGAGACGAATATATATAAGGGACGACAGGAAGAAGAAAACAATTTATAACCAAATAAAGAGACAGAGGAGCTTGAATATATATATATATATTCAAGCTCCTCTGTCTATTTATTTATATATAATATATAATATAATAATAATATATATTTATATTTGTACAAATATATGTATCAATATTTATATATATATATCTATATATATTCAAGCTCCTCTGTCTATTTATTTATATATAATATATAATATAATAATAATATATATTTATATTTGTACAAATATATGTATAAATATATATATATATACTTCTCTCTCTCTTCCTCTCTCTCTCTCTTCATATATATATATATATACAAATACATATGTGTGTGTGTGTGTGTGTGTGTGTGTGTGTGTGTGTGTGTGTGTGTGTGTGTGTGTGTGTGTGTGTGTGTGTGTGTGTGTGTGTGTGTGTGTGTGTGTGTGTGGGTGTATTAACCTCTCACCTTGTGGCGGCTCATTGATGCTGTCTGCTCAGCCCGAGGTGGCGTCGACCCGCCGGAGCTTCAGGGTGGAGGCGGTCCGGCCTGCGGAGCGTGACCCCGACACGGAGACAATGAGGCACACACACACACACACACTGTGCGCCTGGTTGTGAGAAGAGAGGCTGATGCTCTGAGTTTAAAGGACTGTCCGTCTACCGCGACGCAATTGTGTAAATAAAAGATGTAAATAATTAATATTCCATCTGTTTGAAATGTGTTTTTCCTGTTTTTCCTTCTCATGGTTCAACTCTTCTCACTTCTTTCTAGCTGACTTTGTCCCTCAAGCCAAAAACAAAAAAAGCAAATCATCTCACCTTGCACCACAAACTCTCACCTGTGTTACCATGGAAACAAAACACAAGGACTCACCCGGACTGAGCGGCGTGGCCCGGCTGCGCGGTGGGAGCCAGGAGCAGCAGCTGGTCATGCCGTCTCCTGGAGGGAAGTGAGGAGCCGCCTCCCGGCGTCCCTCGACCAGGAGGAAGCCGAGCGGCCTGTCAATGATCCACGAGGCCTCTCGGGCCCCGGCTGCTCTCGGGCCGTGGCTGCTCTCGGGCCCCGGCTGCTCTCGGGCCGCGGCTGCTCTCGGGCCCCGGCTGCTCTCCGGCTCTTCCCGCCGGTCGGATCAATAAAAGCGGTGGGCGTGCTTCTGTGACAGAGAGATATCGACTCTGAGGGTTAAAAGGTATTCAGAATTCACCTCCTTCCTTCTGGTCAGAGGCAATGTGTTTTTTAGGGGGGGTCAAATAAGCCTTCCGCCCAGATGAAAGCCACGCTGTGTTTAGTAGGTCAGATCTGACCTCGACAATCATTTACTCAAAGTTTACTCCAGGTAGTTTTACTCTGACCATAACATTTCAGCTGGAAGTCAAATTAAAATGATGCAATACAAAAAACTATCAAAATAAATGTCAATATGGTCAAATGTTCAGCTGCTAGATAATAAACTCCACTGTTGATTATTTACATTAAAACAGTATTTTTCTTGGGGTTTTGCGAGATTTCAAAAATGTTATGTTCCAATATGCAAATGAGGCTCATATACAATCAAATATGTGCTAATCTGCATATTAAGACCATAAATCTGAGCATTGAATAAAGTCCGGTTCTAAATTCTTGTTTTTATTTTGATGACAGATTGGATTCAAATGTTTCTGCATTTTCTTTATCACTCTATAAATCAGAAATATAAACAGCATTAAAATAAAAAACACATTCGCCATGTTTTTATTCATAACAACTCGAATAAATCAGGTTCTGATTGATGTATGAACCCCTCTGAAAAAACATTCAGAATAATTTTGGAGTGATTTAAAGCGGTCAGTACACACACACACACACACACACACACACACACACACACACACACACACACACACACACACACACACACACACACACACACACACACACACACACACACACACACACACACACACACACACACACACACGTGAGCTATATCAATGGATACCCTGAGCAGGTGTATGTGTCACCTTCTGAAAATGGTTTACCTTCTGCCAAGTCTGTTTTTTGACTGGCTGCATGTCTGAGAGCAGGTTTATGACCGGGAAAGGCTCTCTTCTTCTTTAATAGAGCTATTGAAAGCAGCATTTTAAGGGGATTAACATACTATTTGTAGTCATTATGCACATCAAAGCAATACCCGCGTAACTGGCTGTGCAGGATTATTGTTTGTGATGGCTATAAGGTGAGCCTGCGTAGCCTTTACAGTCTGTCAGGTTGTCCAACGTCAAATCAAATGTGAGTGAGGTTTGATGTTGTATTAGCAAATGCTATCAATTCAATTAATTTGTATAATACATATTTAAATGTATTCACTTTTGTGGTTGGCAAAGACAATAAAGCCAAGGAGTGAGAAAAGTTATTAAGATAATTAATGCATTTTCTTGAAATGTTGTATTTTATATTAGCTATAAATGTATGTTTGTTTGTTTGTCATACTTTTCATCTTTTTGCATTAATTGGTAACCTTTCCTCACATTTATTGATATAGTTTTTTAACAACATATTAAATAATGTCGATATATATACATATATATGTATATATGTATATATATATATATATATATATATAGAGAGAGAGAGATATATATATATTGATATATAAATATTTATATATATCTATATATAGATATATATAGATATACTATATATATAATAATACACATTTAACTTATGATACATAACCACCAATAACGAGGGGAAGCCTTGCGACAAATACACAGATCAGCAATGTTTTGATTTTGGCCAGTTTATAGGGGCGTGTGTGAATCGCGGATCACGCTCACTGATTGGCTCCGGCGCGGTTTCACAGCCGTCAATCTTCCCAGATCTCAACGCTGATTGGATACGACCTCCCCCCTTCGTTTCAACGAAGGACGAAAGACGCTGCGCCATTCGCGTACGTTTTTACGTTATTTTAATGGCGTAGCGGCCGTCGCGGCTCTCCGGTGTACGCGTTTGCCGTTGAAGAGCTCCCTACCGGCAGCAGGTGAGGTCAAATGCAGAGGAAAGGAGCGGAAGAGCGATTGCTGACAGGTGGAGGAGAAAGAAGCCAAGAAGGGACAAATGGACGCCAACAAAACGGTGCTGTCCGAGAGCCTCGTGATATGGGTGAGTTCATTTCGTTAGTGTGTGAACGTGAAGGGAATGTGTCGCGTGATACGCGGAACCAGGTCGGTTTACCTGTTTGAAGGTGGCGGAGGGGAGGAGGAGGAGGAGGAGGAGGGGGGAAAGAAGAAAAACACTCGACAAACAAAATAATCAGGCAAACGTAAACGAGAAAACGTAACGTGAAGCTAATCGTCAGTTTATCTAACGGCAACATTGTGAATATATTTCAGATTATAAATCGACATTTACAGCAACTGTCCGCCGATGTGACGTGAACGGTCGGTGACGTCACGGGAGGAGCAGGTAGCTGGCTTCACGAGTGTAAAGTTACTCGTTTTAAAAGGTGTAAAAAACAACAATATCCTTCAGGTTTAGTCCATCCTGGTCGGAGCCAACGCCGGCAATAACTCTCGTTCAGTCCCATAATTCAGGTGCGTCCGCGTGGGTGAGTGAGTCCACGGCAGGGTTGGAGTGGGGCCACTTTTCAGCCCGGGAATTTCAGGATCAAGACCAGCCCACTTTTTTTATGGTAGTGGAAATTGGATAATGCAATGCAAATACTTGCGCGCGCCGGCATCGAGCCGAGAAGAGTTGTTGACGGGGGGGGTGGTGCAAGTGACTATTTTTTTGCTCCGTCCCGATGCGCGCAGACCGGCGTCGGAGCTCTGCAGCGACCGCGATCAACCTATCGAAGTGTCAACAAATAAAATTCTCGACCGGCCCAGAAGTGAAGCGGCCCACCGGGAACTCTCCCGATTATCCACCCCGGGCCTGGTCCACGGCGTGTTGGTTAATAATAGGTTAATTAAATCACCTGGCCTTTAAATCCTCTCAGCACGCGCACAGCGGCCTGACGACGAGTGGGTCTCACTGCCTGGTGTCCCAGGACACGTCAATACACACACACATATATATCTATATACATATAGATATATATGTGTATATGTATATATATATATATATATGTGTAAGTATAAAATATATATATATACATATATGTGTATATATATGTATATATATCTATATATGTATATATATATATACAAATATATTTGTATAATGACGTGTGTGTATATATATATATATATATAATATGTATATGTATGTATATAATATTAAATTCCACATGCCAGTTTGTTTACATAATGCTAGTGTTTTTAAAAAATTATTAAAACTAAAATGCAAATGTTTAGTTATATTCTGTATACAGAGTGTGACTTTTTTTTCCTTTCACAGTTTTGTGTGTGTGTGTGTGTGCAGTGAATTATAATTTATAAAAAAATCAGAAAATAGCTCAATCTGGTGGACAAATAGTCATCACTACAAGTTTGAATCCAGGGCTCTCGATGGAAAGCTGGTCCAAGAGAACGCATGCTTCTCGGCTGTACTGGCCGTGGGAACATTGGGGGTTTAATGGGTTTATTTGGGGATATTTAGTCCCAGCAGGGGTGGAAGAAGAATTCAGATATTGACTTAAGTAAAGAAAACATTACCATAGTGTAAAAATACATTTGTTGCACTTAAAGGTCCTGCATTTAAACCATAAGTATCCACTTAAACATCTACTTGAAGTATCAAATGTCAAATGAATCATTATTCAAAATGGCTTATGTCATATGTAAATATATTGTACTAATGGATTGTAATTGGTTCATTATTTGACAGTTGGGGCTACTTACTATAGTTTAGTATAGTACTATATATATTATAGTACTGCTGGATAGTTTTGTCTATAACCATAAATCAAATATTAGTTATTACATATTTGATATTATTCTTATAATTATTATTAACAATGTTTAATTTGTCGTTGCTGTGTTTTGTGCCTCTCAGCTGCAGACCTTCAACACTCCTGCGCCCTGCAGCACCGTGGAGGAGCTGACCACTGGGACGGCAATATCACAGGCACTGCATCAAATGTGAGAACACACACACACACACACACACACACACACACACGAGAATGCAAAATACTTTCAAATCAGAGTTTTCCCTCGATGCTCTGAGGAGTCCTGATGTCGCTCTCTGTGCTGTAGAGACCCGGCCTGGTTCTCCGACGGCTGGCTCGACCGCATCAAGACGGACGTCGATGGCAACTGGAGACTGAAGGTACGAGCGGTGCAGTCGCCACATCCCCTCTTCGTCCTCTCTGATTTTGAAATGATGTTTGAAGTGACTCTCTGTCGTGAGTTTGTCCTCTCGCTTCTGACTGAGACGATAACATGGTATAATCTTGTGTGATTTCAGATGAACAACCTGAAGAAGATCCTTCAGATGGTGCTTGATTATTACACCGAGGTAGGCTGTGGTCGTGTGCACAGTGTCCCCCAATAGAAACACATTGAACTCCTCTTCGTCCCTGTAAAACTCAGAACCTCTTCCTCACGTGTTTACGTTCTGAGCTCTTATTAATTATAAAACTCGCTGCCGTCCGTCAGGTCTTGGCTCAGGAGATGTCCGACTTCTCGCTCCCCGACCTGGCCGTGGTGGCGGAGCACTCGGACCCCGTGCAGCTGGGCCGGCTGCTGCAGCTGGTGCTGGGCTGCGCCGTCCGATGTGAGCGTAAACAAGGTGTGTGTGTGTGTGTGCGTCTTTGTCTCTGCGTGTGTGTGTCTCTGAGTGTGTGTGTGTGTTTACATATTATTTCGGGGGCCATTTTTTCCCCCATTGACTGAAATCCAGGAGCATTGAAAAAGAAATTGGAGGCACTTTTTGAAACCTGTGAAATAACATTTAAGCTTTGTTTAAAAAATAATAAATCTACTTATTTAGGCTTACAGTATCTGAGCAATTGTCATAAAAATTACAATAATAAGACGGCGAAAATCGAAACACGATATAACAACTGGACCGCGTCGCATAGGCTACGATATTTTTGACAAATTCATGAAATTATTAGAGGAAATTCCGGGGGCCTTTTCCGCCCCTCCTCGTGATATCAGGGGCCAAATGATATTCCTTAGGGGCAGTGTGTCTTTTTCTTCTTCTTCTTCTTCTTCACATCGTGCTGTACGGGAGCCTGGTTAGCTTCGGGCCCCGAGAGGATGGACAGTGTTTGGTTCTTTTCCTGCCAAGCCTCGGACAAAGAGCCCGCCGGGCCGGGAGCTCCGTGAATGCTGCATTTCATTTAGAAGTGGGACACGAGAGCAGATAAATAATCATAAACCATGCGGTCGATCTGTGTGTGTGTGCACGTGTGTGTGTGTGTGTGTTGATGATTCTCTCTCCTTCCACGGACAGAATACATTCAGATCATCATGACCCTGGAGGAGTCTGTGCAGCACGTCGTCATGACGGCCATCCAAGAGGTCAGAGCATCCGAATATCAGACGTACAGATGTTACGCATGTGTGGCTGAGCAGACGTACGTTATAGTCGCTTGTTGGAGTTATTCTAACGAGTCAAACGTGTTTCTTCCTCTCCAGCTCATGAGTAAAGAGGTCGCGACCCCGTTTGGAGAGCTGTCGGGGGACCTGGAGCAGCAGGTCGGTTTCATAAGGATTCACAACGGGGGCTTTGTTCTCATGGAGCCACAACGTTCTGCTGTGTAGTTCGATTAAACTGTTAAATAATCTAATAATAATTCATCTTAAACCACTCAAATAGGAGCACAATAAGAATCCCTTAATATTGCATAACATTCTAACATTACTGTAACGACTATGCACGTAAATATATTTAAATGTGCAGTTTACGCTTAATGTGTATATTTGGTGCTGAGCGATTTAAACATGTATATATATAATATTCACATTATTTTGACTGATATTGTAAGTTTGATATCATCCGTGATATTAGATGGATACTTCATTTTGTATCATTCTCTCTTTTTTTCTTTCTTTCTAAAAATGTATATCTAATGTTTTGATTTATTTTTTGGGATCTGTACCAAACAAAAAGGTGTGGGTGTAAGTAATATGACACCAGTGTTTAATTTTAAATGCTAGTCTTACATGAGCTGTAAGGTGAGAGACCTGAGAGTCTCAAACAGCTGTTGCTACACACCTCCGCCTGCGAGGGCTCTGCTGGTACTAGGTTCTAGTACTAGAACCTAGTACTAGGTTCTGGTACTAGGTTCTAGTACTAGGTTCTAGTACCATGCTCCCCACAGTTTTAGCAGCCCCCTCCATGGCTTCATCCTGGGTGTTCGAAGGCCTTTAGAGACGTTGCAGCCGTTGTGTCTCTGTGTCATTTTGCTTCTCTCTGCTTCTCCCTCGTCTGCAGCTGAGGAAAGCCCTCGAGGAACTCACCCAACTTCTAGCGGAGAAGGAAGCGTTGGCCCAGCGCTGCCAGGAGCTGGACATCCAGGTGAATAAACCAGTGTTTCTACAGAAGAACAAGAAGAAGAAGACATGAACGTGATTCATTCACAGCGGTGTAGCCTCAGGTCTGCCGATGGTCAGATCCCCGTGCCTGTGCACACGTGCACTGTATTGTCTGCGCTCCAGTATGAGCAGGAGTCGTGTGATTGGCCGCGGTGCCGGGCTCCTTTGTCCCGAGTTGCTGGGGCAGAAGGCCGGTGGGCTTAGAGCCCGGGTTCTGCCGGGTCCCGAGTGGCTCTAAAGCGTCCTGCGCCCCGACAGGTGGCCGTGCTGCAGGAGGAGCGGAACAGCCTGCTGGCCGAGAATGACGTGCTGACGGACCGCGCCCTTCAGCTGGACGCCTTCGACGACCCGAGCACGCCGTCGGGGAAGAAACACGGCCAGCTGCAGCTCCAGCTGGAGGCGGTGGAGGAGGAGAACTTCAGGTGGGCCGCCGCGTTCGGGACGCGCGAATCGGCCTCCGTCGGCAAAGTCTGATCGAGCGCGTGCGGTTTCATCTTTTTTCCTTTTTTTTTTTTAGGCTGGAGGCCGCCAAGGACGACTACCGGATCCACTGTGAGGAGTTGGAGAAGCAGCTGATCGAGGTTCAGCACCGCAATGACGAGCTCACCGGCCTAGCAGAAGAGTCTCGAGCCCTCAAAGACGAACTGGACGTCCTGAGGTGTGTATGTGTGTGTGTGTGTGGTGATTTTAAGTATTGAAAACTGTAGTATGTTTTCCAGCTGCTCTCTGTTCCCCGGCAGCAGCTCACTGACGGACACGACGCCTCTTGTTGCCTCCAGAAGGCCAGCTCATGATTTCACAGATTATCAATGTTCTTATGTGTCGTGAGACAAATATTTCTCTCTCCAGGCTTCTGAGAGAGGAGGACGACCTCCTTGGTTGCATCCAAAAAGAAGCAGGAAAGAGACATTTCAAAATAAAGTCTAAATGTAACGGCGTGAGGAGACCAGAGAGTCGAGCCCGAGGTAGAACAGCCTTTTCCCTGAAGCGTATCTTTTATGAATGCATTAATATCCATGCGCTGCAGGAGCTGCTCCGACCGGGCGGTGGCGCTCGAGGCCTCGGTGGACACGTACAAGCGGAAGCTGGAGAACCTGGGCGACCTGAAGAGGCAGATGAAGCTGCTGGAGGAGAACAACATGACGTACATGCACAACACGGTCAGCCTGGAGGAGGAGCTGCGCAAGGCCAACGCGGCCCGCGCTCAGCTGGAGACGTACAAGAGACAGGTGGGGGGGGGTCACGGGTCTCACACGGTGGGGGGGGGGTCATACCTCTTTAATCGCTCTGCCGTCCGTCAGGTCCAAGAGCTGCACAGGAAGCTGACGGAGGAGTCGCGGCGGGCGGACAACCTGGCCTACGAGATGAAGAAGTTGGAGGAGAAGCACGAAACGGTGGTGAAGGAGAAGGAGGTGAGGCAGCGTTCTGAGAGGCGGCGGCGGGGTTTGTTTTCGTGTTCTGGTTTCCGGTGACTTCCCTGAACCCCGTGTGGCCCGTTGCCTCCGCCAGAGGACGAGCATCGAGAGAGACTCGCTGAGGGAGACCAACGAGGAGCTGAGATGCACACAGGCGCAGCAGCACCAGCTCTCACACACAGGTGTGTGTGTGTGTGTGTGTGGTTGTACTAGTGTGTGTGTGTGTGTGTTTGTTTGGGTGTGTAAGTGGTTGTACTAGTGTGTGTTTATCAATTACTTTTAATGATAAACTTTATTATGACTAATTTCTAAAAGGTAATTGTCGTAAACTATTTTACTTTTTTACATTTCTATATAATACTAAACTGTTTTAAATGAATGACATACTTGATGAATTGATGTTATACTTTGACTTTTCAAGGCATTCTACTAAAACTATTTGTTTTTTAATGCTTAATGTTGAACTTTATATGTTTAACTATTCAAGGACTTCTTAGTGAATATATTTATGTGATACTTTGACTTTTTCAGACAAACTACAACATGCATCTTCTATATCTATGTATGTGTTACTTTAAATGGCGTCCTATATGTTCTGCCTCTCTGATCGTCTGCAGGGATTCTTCCCTCCAGCAGCCCGAGCCACGAGAACCTGGCCGCTGAGTTAATACCCATCGAGTACAGGTAGCACGGATTCAGTGTGTGTGTGTATGTGTGTGTGTCTCTGTGTGTGTGTGTGTGTGCACTGACCTCCTCGTACCTGTGGCTCTTCAGGGAGCAGTTCATCCGGCTGCAGCACGAGAACAAGATGCTGCGGCTGCAGCAGGAGGAGTGTGAGCGGGAGAAGATCGCCGCCCTGCAGGGCGAGCTGGAGGACGCCCACAAGACCCGCAGCGAGCTGGACACCGAGAACAGGTCCACGCTGTCGTATTCATGGAAACTTGGTCAAAACTTAGCCATATTTTCTGGTGGCATGTTTACCGGATGAAAAGCTGAGAGTGAAGACTGAATTGTCACGTCGGTGACTTCTTCAGTTTCTCTGTTTTTAAACTTTCAAACCAGAGTTGTTAAGTGAGAAGATGTTTATGATGAGTTTTATTTAGTTTCTATCCAGATTAAACATCCTGTGGTCCAGTGACTCCTCCCCTCTTGTTAATATTTCCGTCCTCTTCATTATTACGTGACATGTCATTTAGCAGACGCTTTTATCCAAAGAGACTTACAATAAGTGAATTCAACCACGAGTACAAACTCGGAACAACAAGAATAAAAAAAAACACTGATCTGGTTTTATTTTTTCTATTTTTTATAATGGTTTAAGGGACAGTGCACATTGATAAAAACTTTGCAGTAAATGTGCCAGAGTTAGCCAAGAGGCTATTTTTCATCTGTAGTCCCAATGTTGCTGATGTTAAGAACAAACCTAAAAACATAAGATTACAAATACAATCTACAGATAAAGCAAATAAAATAAGGGAGAACAATGTTAAAATGGACAGAATAAAAACATAATGTCAGAGATACAACGTAAAAGCTTACAGACTAAATGTGACATATAACTGCAAACAGGTGAACGACAAGAGAAGACACGAAGGAGGAGCAAACGGCCGACCAGCAAGTCAAGATCTAGGTATTCAAGGTCTAGTCAGAAAAGATGCCTTTTTAGTTTCCTTGCTTTTATTTTTTCATTTTTTTTCTGGTGTCATGTTTACCGGATAAAAATTAAAGACTGAATTATGTCGGTGACTTCTTTTCACATCGGTTACTTCTCTTTTTTTTTTTTTACTTTCAAACCAGAGTTGCTGAGTGGGAAGATGTTTCATTTAGTTTCTATCCAGATTGAAAGTTGTGCGGTCCAGTAACCCCCCCCTCCCCCCCTTTCTTAATATTTCCATCTTCTTCACTGGTCAATCTGCAGATTGAGTCGCGAGAGGATCAGCGAGCTGCAGCAGCAGGTGGAGGACCTCCAGAGGGCTCTGCAGAGTCAGGCGGCCAAGCCGGACGATGTGAGCGTGGCGCCCGCAGCGTTAATCTCATGAAGCCGTTCACACTTTGTGCTGGAAGGAAAGTCACATCACTTTATTGCTTCTCCCTTTTTTTCCCTCCCAGTCAAACCTGAAGCGGAAGCTGGATGCGCACATGTAAGTGTGAATTAGGCCTCGCTCCTTGTTTGAGAGATGTGAGTGCACGTGTCCACCACTAGAGAGCGGTACAGAAACGGCATGTGTCTCCTCAGGGTGCAGCTGAACGAGGCTCAGGACGAAATCATGAAGAAGAAGGAGCTGCTGGAGGACCTCCAGCCCGACGACACTCAAACCTGTAAGAATACAAGAGGCCTCCTCCTCGTCTTCCTCACCTCACACGGCAGCACAATGTGGTGAGACCTTCTGTTCTTCATCGCCCCCGCAGCCTTGAAGCTGGACGAGCTGAACGCCGCTCTGAAGAAGAAGGACGATGACATGCGGGCCATGGAGGAGCGCTACAAGATGTACCTGGAGAAGGCCCGCAACGTGAGGGGATGCATGTTGACTTATCGTTTATTTATATATATATATATATAATTGAGTTTATTCATATTTTTATCATTTAGTTTTATTTATATTTGTATGATTTAGTTTATTTATATTTGTATGATTTTGTTTATTTATATTTTTGGAATTTAGTTCATTTATTTCTTTATAATTTTATTCTATTTATTTTTTAAATTTGTAAATAAAGAGATTTTGACTGAATACTGTTAATTTTAATTCAATTTGTTTGTATTGTTTTAACTCATTTGTTCCATGTGTTAATTGAATACATAAATAAATAAATGCGTGTAGGTAATCCGAGCTCTGGACCCCAAACTGAACCCGGCCACCGCTGAGATCCAGGGCCTGAGGAGCCAGCTGGCAGACCGGGACAAGCAGATCCTGAACCTGGAAGTCAGTCAGCTGTACAACACACTTTATTTTATGTTTGATTGCTTTTCCAACTGGTGTTTGTTTGTTTGTCTGCAGCGTCAGTGTGAGCAGGCCAAGCTGAGGGAGTACGAGGAGAAGCTGGTGGTCACCGCTTGGTACAACAAGGTCCAACACAATCCTGCTTTTTATGGATTTATTGTTCAATTCAGACACTTTTTAATCAAACCCCGGATGGGAAACTTGATTTGTAGTCAGGTGTACAAGATTTAAAAAGTATACAAAACCTCAACACAACAATCTCTAAAAGTTCTATATATATACATATACATATTTATTTGTATTTTATATATATATATATATATATTCTTTTTAATTTAAATATATATATATTTTATTTTATATTTATTTATATATATATATATTAATATATATTTTGTAAAGGTTTTTTTTAATTGTTACAAGGCTTTAATTGAATCCATTCATACTAAAAGTAAGATCGGATTCAATAAAATCCTTATAATAATAATAATAATCTAGATATTAATAAGTGTCTGACTCCCTGAACCGGTCGGCCCTCTAAACGTCTCCGTCTCCGTCCTCAGAGCCTGAACTTCCAGAAGCTGGCGATCGAGTCTCGCCTCGGCGGTGGCTCCGCCTCCTCCGCGCTGTCCCCCGGCCAGTCCTTCTTGTCCCAGCAGCGGCAGGTCTCGAACGCCCCGCGCCGGGCGCTGTTCATAAACGCCTCGGCCGCGACCTCCAAGTAGACCTCATGAAGGTCACCTTTTTTTTCTCAAACACTCAAGGGGACAAAGCCTCCTCCCTCGCTCCCTCCCCACTAGGGAGCGCTACAAGTGACCTTAAACACCTCGGGGGAGGGGTCACGGATCAGCTGATAGATCAATGAGCTGACGGGGGTCTACAGGCGGAGCTCTCGTAGACCTTCAACACCGCCTTCACGCCCTCTTATCCTTTCATGATGTGCACTTGAACAGCAGTGAGAGGAATCTTAATGAATGCTTCACTCTTTCACTCCAAATTGAATATATATGTATAAGAATGCCATTTTCTTTCTTTTTTTAAAGCTAACTAGATGATTGTTGATTTCCGGAGAACTCCACCCTCCCACTATGCATCTACAGGAGGACGCAGCAGTCCTCCTGTAGATGTCTCTGACCTCTATATTTGGTGCTGGCCGCCAACCGCTCCGGAGCCTCGGTCACATGTTTTTCTCGTCCAATGGAACGAGCCGATCACCTGAAGCCGCAACGCGATCACTGAAGACGATCAATTCCTCGCCTTGTGTTACTGTCACATGTTTTTCTCTCTCGTGGCTCCACGCTGAGCAGAGAATTTAAATAAACTGAGAAGTCTGGAGGAATTAAAGTAAATAACCAGAAGACTCCAAGTCTCACGTATCCAGGCGTGCTCTACTTACTCCCAAACGCATTTAGTTTTGCTCTATTTTTTTTTTTTATGTTCGCCTATTTTGATTGAGTAAAGTGATTAATGTACAAATGGTCCTTTTCATTTTTAGGTGATCAACCAGCCGATGAACGATCACATGTTGAATCTCGTTCACAGTGAGAAGCGAGTGTCTCGCAGCGTGAACACGGGACTCCAACGCCAGCTTCTTCCCCGCAACGAGTAATCACATCGCACGTAGAGGCAGGTGCATTGTGGGTGATTGGCTTCAGCTCAAACTGCTCGAGTCTCAACGTGAGACGGGTGCCGTGACTCTGAGTGTTGACGATGAAGAAGAGGAGGAAGTCTGTTTTGGCGTCTGGCCAGTCGATTGTTTTCCTTTGCAGTGGAGGACTCTCGTGTTTATCGATGATTTAAACATTAATGTGTGTGACCGTAAGAAGTACAATCGAACAGAAAGCTGCATGTGTAGTGTGTAAATGGGGGGAGGGGGGGGGGGAGAATGACATCATGACATTTTCAGGAATGTAGGGAGTTTGACCATTTAACGCCTTTTTTTGGTTTTCTTGTGAATAAATAAAATGAATTCTTTTTTTCTAAGCGTGTGTTTTACTTTCAGTGGCGTCCGTCTCACTTTGGGTCCAATAGATTTACAAAGAAGCTAAAAATAATTTCACTACCACAAACCTTTTGACACATTTGTTTATTAATGTACTTCTCCAAGTTTTTTTTTACCCCTCTGTTCGTCTTCTAAGGCGATAACACAATGTACCACTAGAACACTGGAGATGGACCTCTACACACCTCTGGAGAGACTTCATTAAACACCAGAGAATAGTCATTTACACATTAAATATATGTGTGACTACATGCATTACTAACATTAAGGACAGAAAACACCAAAGAAAATCTATTAATTACAGTCTGCACCAAGCTGCATGTGACACTTGACATATTTACTTTAGCAGCTATGTGAGCAACAACAATCTCCAAGTGCAAAACAGGTCTTTCAGTGACCTGAGACTGAGGTTGGATGTGTATCGTGTAAAGTGTTGACCCAGAATACAGAAGTACAAAGTAGCCTACAGTGGGAGCAAATGGCATGGCACTGATTCATTGTGCATGTAAAAAATTACAAAAATTATAAATTAGTTACCAATAGCCAGAAACAGATCCAGGCTAAATAGAAACAGGGTTCCATCGTCAAAAGCTGGTTGGCTGTTTGTGTTGTGCTATCAGGCAAAGCAGAGGAACAAACAGGCAGTTTTTGGTTCGGTAAAATCTGAACAGAACCATTAACAAAAGAATATTTTACTGAAATAATAATGTTAGCATGTATAATAAAATGTAGAGTTGGGGAGAATAAAGGTCATCAGTACATGAGGCAATGATACAACAGTGAAAGGTTGAGATCGATTACAGCTTCCTCTCCAGAAGCCTTTTGCTTTGTGCAGTTTATTACACATTGTTTAGATGAAAAGTGATTCATTGAGATGTTACATAATTCAGCGAGCCTCGGCATGAACTTTGAAGGGGTGTGGTGCACGTATAACTCCAGATAATCCTTCTGTACTCAACTCTACTCCATCAGGAACACAGAAAGAGAACTTCTGGAGTAAACCGACCAAAAACAGGAACAGCTCCATCCTGGCCAGGCCTTCACCGAGACACACACGTTTCCCTGAGGAGTCCACAAACACGTAAACGGATGAAGGTGTAAGAGCTCAGGATACAAAATATGCTGGTTTAAGTTATGCTTAATTTAGAGGTGAATGTAGTTTACCTGCAGAGAAAGCCATGAAAGCGTCTCTCTTCACAAACTTTCCCTCAGCATCTAGGAAGTGTCCGGGGTTGAAGGTGTCTGGAGTCTCCCATTCAGTCTTGTCAAACAGCACAGAGGTTAGGTTGGGCATCAAGGACGTACCCTAGAGAACATCTATCGATTAAAACCAAGGCATTCAACAACAACAACACATCTTTCATTCCATCAACATGTTGACTGTGTGGTAAATTCACCTTGGGTATCAAATAACCGCCTAGTGTCGTATCCTTGGCAGCTAATCTGAGTCCGTTTAAGGGAACAATGTTTCCCATCCTCTGGATCTCGTGGATGACGGCATCAGTGTAAGGCATGTTGGGTCTGGCTCCCATACTGGGCTGTCGGGTCCGTCCGATCACTCCGTCTATTTCTGCCTGAACTTTGTCTATAAAAACAAGATCATTTAAGGAAGCTGAAAAGGATGAGAAACGCATCATATTGCGATTAGTGTTAATTACCTTCGCATTGAAAATGCGGAAGGTTATGTTTTGATCGCCGTGTATTTATTTATTTATTTATTTATTTGTATGCGTGTTATTCGCAAAACTCAAAAAGTATTGAACCGAATCGCATAAAATTTGGTGGGATGATTGGTTATTATCCGGGGACCATTTGATTAGATTTTGGGATCAATCGGGTCAAAGGTCAAGGTCAAGGTCATGGAAAGGTCAGTTTGTATTTGTAAACGATGACGCCTCGATAACCACCAACGTTAATCACGGAGTTCCACAAGGTTCTGTGCTTGGACCAATTTTATTTACCTTATACATGCTTCCTTTGGGCAATATTATCAGGAAACACTCCATAAACTTTCATTGTTATGCAGATGATACTCAACTATATTTATCGATAAAACCAGAGGAGAGCAACCAACTCGGTAAAATTCAAGCATGTCTTAAAGACATAAAAACATGGATGACCTGCAACTTCTTGATGTTAAACTCAGACAAAACCGAAGTAATTTTAATCGGCCCTGAGCACCTCAGAGATCAATTATCTGGTGATGTGGATTCTGTAGACGGCATTGCCCTGGCATCCAACACCACTGTAAAGAATCTTGGCGTTATCTTTGATCGGGACTTGTCCTTTAACTCCCACGTAAAGCAAATCTCAAGGACTGCATTCTTTCATCTACGTAATATTTCAAAAATCAGGCACATCTTGTCTCAAAAGATGCAGAAAAATTGGTTCACGTTCGTTACTTCGAGACTGGATTACTGCAACTCCTTATAATCAGGCTGCTCTAATAAATCTCTTAGGTCCCTCCAGTTGATCCAGAATGCTGCAGCTCGTGTTCTCACTAAAACTAAGAAAAGAGATCACATCACTCCTGCACTAGCTGCTCTGCACTGGCTCCCAGTAAAATCAAGAATCACTTTTAAAATTCTTCTCTTAACCTACAAAGCCTTGATTGGTGATGCACCATCATATCTTAAGGAGCTTGTAGTACCATATTGCCCCACTAGAGAGCTACGCTCACTAAATGCGGGACTACTTGTAGTTCCTAGAGTCTTAAAAAGTAGAATGGGAGCCAGAGCCTTTAGTTATCAAGCTCCTCTTTTATGGAACCAGCTTCCAATTTCAGTCCGGGAGGCAGACACAGTCACCTCGTTTAAGAGTAGACTTAAGACCTTCCTCTTTGACAGAGCTTATAGTTAGGGCTGAATCAGGTTCACCTGGTCCAGCCCCTTGATATGCTGCTATAGGCTTATAGCTGCCGGGGACGTTTTAGGATGCACTGAGTACCTATCTCCTCTTTTTTTCTCTCCTTAAGGATGAATTTTCATCTCTCAATCACACGTTACTAACTCTGCTTTCTCCCCGGAGTCCTTTTGACTTCACGTCTCATGGGGTCATCGGACCCTATGAGACGGCATAGATCCTATCTGCTGATGGATCATCGAGGTCTGGGTCGTGGAATTCCTGCTCATGACTACGCCACTGTCCTGTTGAGACTCCGCCCACTGTTGAGACTCCGCCCTCCTCCTCCCCACCGCCATCTGCCTGATGGATCGTGGAGGTCTCCATCGTGGAATATGCCTACTATGAACTATTCATACACTCTGTCATATTCATTGAATGTATTTTAACTCTAAATCTGTCCTTCTGTACACATGACATCTATTGCATCTGTCCATCCTGGAGAGGGATCCTCCTCTGTTGCTCTCCTGCAGGTTTCTTCCCTTTTTTTCCCCCTGAAGGGTTATTTGGGAGTTTTTCCTGGTCCGATGTGAGGTTTTGGGGCAGGGATGTCTATGTGTACAGATTGTAAAGCACTCCGAGACAAATTTGTAATTTGTGAAATTGGGCTATACAAATAAACTGAATTGAATTGAATTGAATCTTTTTTTTACCATGGCACGATACATTTTTGTCCAATTGGCATGCAACTAATGCCAAAATGTTCATAATTCAATGCCCAATCTTGTGATATGCGAAGGTATGCGCTCTACCGAGTGCCCGTTCTAGTTAACCAATGTTAGCATGCTGTTCACCATATTATATTAGTTCAGCATGTTAGCACATTGATATTAGCATTTAGCTCAAAGCACTGCCTACTATATACTTTTTTACTGAGTAAAAGCACCAAACGGAAGATACTTGCTTCACACTTTGTTTGGATGAGCTTGCCACCGATCAAGCTAAGTCTTGGTTTCACTGTAGGGTACAGCTTGCCACCTACCCTGGACCTCGGGGAATTTTATGAGAAAAACCAAAGCCCACAGTAGAGTGGTGGAGGTTGTCTCCGAACCAGCCTGGAACATATCCAGAGAGTTCAGAGCCAGATTGGTCTCAGTGAAGCCCAGAACAGACTCATGATTCTGTTCAGGAACAGAGAGAGGATCCTGTAGTGAGTTGCTGGTGAACGGACAGGAGAGGTTACACAGTTCTGAACACTGCGGTTGTTATCTTACATTCTCCATTTCAATGATGAAGGCGTCAATGTAGTCCCGGGGATCGCTGCGGTCCAGGTCCTTCTTGTGGCTCTCCACCTCCTGACTGATGAAGTCCAGGACGGCGTCGATGTGGCTGAAGATTTTGTTGTGAGGACCTGGCAGGTGCTTCATCACTCCAGGGAACGCCTCATACAGCTACAGTATTCAGAAGAAACAGAAGATCACCTTTCATCATCACCATCTACCTTTTGTGATTGTGCCCAGAGACTTTCTCCTCTAAAATAATAATATTGACTTACCATAGCCCACACAGAGCCCTGCAGCCTAAGAATGTCACAGAGATACTTCAGCATGGTCTGGAAGTTGTGGTCGCTGTAGTCGAACCGTTTCCCCATCACCAGCTGGCAAATGATGTTGGACACAACGTTGTTGAGGAGCCTTGCAGGGTTGAAAGGTTGACCTGGAGGAGAGGAGTCAACAGTTCAGATCATGCTGTACTACTGAAGAGCTGCTGATGATGACCTCATCGTTCACACCACCTTTCTCCTTCTCTATCTCCTCCTGCAGGTGTCGGATCTCCTCACAGATACTCTGCTCCATGGTTACTTTGCCCAGGCCGAAGTTGCGTAAGGTAGACAAGGCAAAGCGTCGCTGTCTCTTCCAAGTTTCACCGTTGCTCATGAACAGACCACCTAGACACAAGCATGCAGAGGAAGTGGGGTTGAAGGCTCAGGGGAACTAATGACGTCACAACACGAGACAAGTAACAGAGATTTGTCGACCTGTTTCTCCTAAGTACATCCTGTTGCCCATTGCCTGGTGTGGACGATCCACAAAGTTGTCGGCTTGTGTGACTAAGGCTTCCTTCACCGTCTTGTACCCAGAGACAAACACCATCTTGAAACCGCCGAGGCGGAAGCTGCACACATTCCCATAGACGTCAGCCAGCTGCGGAAAATAAATCAAGTAAAAAAACAACCATTTAGTCGGCCACGGAGTGCCAAATGGTTAAATTAAATAAAAGAGTTTTTCTTTTTAATATATGAAGCCAATTACTTTTTTATCTCAATGTGCTCAATAATTGTCAAATTGGTAAAGGCAAATGTGTTAAACACAATGTGCTGTTCCTTTAACACTTTGAACCATGTGGTCATGTTATTATTTTTTATTAACAACCAGTTAGGCCTTCAGTTATAATTTAAAGTAACATCCTGTAGTCTAGATTAATTAAGAACAATTGGCTGCAGTTGTGTTTAGCCAAAATACCACAGTTTGTAAAATACATTGAACTTACATTTAATTAAATCAATCAAACAAACAAACAAACGTATGAACTGTAAATGTATTAGAATTCCTCAATAGAATTATTCACACTTAAAAATGAAAATATGTACTTTACTTTGCCTTTGTAAAATAAACATATGGACGTTTCATGTCCATACCGGACACATTCCCCACCAGGGGAAGAGACATCGGTCCGGGAGGAAAATTTGGAGGATTTCTGTTTTTGAGGAAGTCTGCTATTATAATAAAAACAAAAGTAAACAGGAACAACACCTTGAGGTCCAAACCCAGCACAACATTGTAAAGCCACATAGTTAAAGAGAGTTAAACCAGCAGCAGGAGAACTGTTTGAGCTTATCAAAACTTCTTTCTAAAGGAAGGCGTTTCGTATAAAGCGTTACATAACACCTGATCACGCTTTTGTAACCCTTCATTGGTCCCCACAGCCAGTAAACAGTAATGCAGTCTGCACAAAGCTGTGTGTGACTGTGTACTGACTTGCATAACAAGCTACAGACACACCTACTTTTCCCTTTGGATAAAAGATCTCTGGTCTGAGTTTTACTACACTACACACTACTGACATTACAGGACATAAACACTAAAAAACAAATCAGTCATTTGGACTTTGCACAAAAGTCATTGTGACAGCGGACTTAGATTACCGGACAGACACACTGATGTTTTCCTTCGATGATAGAAATAGCTTATGAGCAACAATATCAGATTGGCAATATGATAACACACACATGCAATACCTTCACCGGGACCTTGTATTGGATGTTTGTTCAAAGTAAACTAAACAAATACAGCTTGAGTGTAACTTTATTGAACAT
Organism: Pseudoliparis swirei; assembly: GCF_029220125.1. Lineage (NCBI taxonomy): Eukaryota > Metazoa > Chordata > Actinopteri > Perciformes > Liparidae > Pseudoliparis > Pseudoliparis swirei. The sequence continues at coordinate 24,948,523 of NC_079392.1, read as the reverse complement.
CGTTTGTGTTTATGATATATTGTATATTATGTCATTAAAAAGGACAAAGTGAAATGTCTTATGAACAGTGTCATTTTTTATTTTAGGTCAATCATAACTTAATCAAATACAATTAAAGGTACAGGCTGGGAGATGAAAGGTCCTGAGTAGGTGAAGCAAGGACACAACTGTGACAAGTTGAGACAAGCGACAGCTTTCTATTCTAAAGCACTTTGCTTTGTGCAGTTTATTACACATTGTTTAGATGAAAAGTGATTCTTTGAGATGTTACATAATTCAGCGAGCCTTGGCATGAACTTTGAAGGGGTGTGGTGCACGTATAACTCCAGATAATCCTTCTGTACTCAACTCTACTCCATCAGGAACACAGAAAGAGAACTTCTGGAGTAAACCGACCAAAAACAGGAACAGCTCCATCCTGGCCAGGCCTTCACCAAGACACACACGTTTCCCTGAAGAGTCCACAAACACATACATGGATGAAGATGTAAGAGCTCAGGACGAAATACTACTTTTTAAGGTTATGCTTAGATAGAGTTTAATGTGGTTTACCTGCAGAGAAAGCCATGAAAGCGTCTCTCTTCACAAACTTTCCCTCAGCATCTAGGAAGTGTCCGGGGTTGAAGGTGTCTGGAGTCTCCCATTCAGTCTTGTCGAACAGCACAGAGGTTAGGCTGGGCATCAAGGACGTACCCTAGAGAATCATATCCACAGGTTAGAACCAACCACTACAAATTTTTCGTTTCCCCAAATTCCTGTTAAAATGTTGACTGTGTGCTAAATTCACCTTAGGTATTAAGTAACCTCCCAGTGTTGTATCCTTGGCAGCCATTCTGAGTCCATTGAGAGGAACAATGTTACCCATCCTCTGGATCTCGTGGATGACGGCATCAGTGTAAGGCAGCTTGGGTCTGTCTGCCATACTTGGCTGTCGGGTCCGTCCGATCACCCCGTCTATTTCAGCCTGGACTTTGTCTAGAAAAACAAGAACATGGAATTAAGCTTGTAGGAACAGCGGGAGAAAAAGTTCCCGTTAATTTCTTACATTCCTGTCAGCCTCGGCTCTACTTTGTGATTAGTGCTAATTACCTTCGCATTGAAAATGCGGAAGGTAATGTTTTGATCGCCGTGTATTTATTTATTTATTTATTTTTATTTATTTATTTGTATGCGTGTTATTCGCAGAACAAAAAAAGTTTTTAACTGAATCGCATGAAATTTGGTGGGATGATTGGTTATTATCCGGGGACCATTTGATTAGATTTTGGGATCGATCGGGTCAAAGGTCAAGGTCAAGGTCATGGAAAGGTCAAAATCTTCTTTTTACCATAGCACGGTCAATTTTTATCCAATTGGCATGCAACTAATGCCAAAATGTTCATAATTCAATGCCCAATCTTGTGATATGCGAAGGTATGCGCTCTACCGAGTGCCCATTCTAGTTAATATTCCTATACTAAGATGGTGGACAGTATGTGCTGATCAAAGTCCCGATGTGCATGAGTGCAATCTCACAAAGCTGTTAGCAAAGCTGGAGACTCCTATAGTCTTGTTTGACCTGTGGGGCCAAGCATGTCACCTACCCTGAATATCGGGGGATTTTATGAGGAAAACCAAAGCCCACAACAAAGTGATGGACGTTGTCTCCGATCCAGCCAGGAACAGATCCAGAGAGCACATAGCCAGATTGGCCTCAGTGAAGCCAAGACCATGGTCATGATGCTATTCAGAAAGAGAGAGAAGATGCTGTCGCTGGTAGACTGACAGGAAGGACAACATATTGTTGAACGCTGTAGTTGTTCACTTACATTCTCCATTTCAATGATGAAAGCATCAATGTAGTCCCGGGGATCGTTGGGGTCCAGGTCCTTCTTGTGGCTCTCTACCTCCTGACTGATGAAATCCAGAACAGTATCGTAGTTGCTGAAGATTTTGTTGTGAGGACCCGGCAAGTACTTCATCACTCCAGGGAACGCCTCATACAGCTACTCAGATCACAGGAAGATCCCTTTTCATCAACACCATCTACAGTTTGTGATTGTGCCCAGAGACTTTCTCCTTTAATATAATAATATTGACTTACCATACCCCATACAGTGCCCTGCAGCCTAAGAATGTCACAGAGATACTTCAGCATGGTCTGGAAGTTGTGGTCGCTGTAGTCGAACCGTTTCCCCATCACCAGCTGGCAAATGATGTTGGCCACAGCGTTGTTGAAGAGGCCTACTGGGTTGAAAGGTTGACCTGGAGGAGAGGAGTCAACAGTTCAGATAATGCTGTACGACTGAAGAGCTGCTGATGATGACCTCATCGTTCACACCACCTTTCTCCTTCTCGATCTCCTCCTGCAGGTGTCGGATCTCCTCACAGATACTCCGCTCCATGGTTACTTTGCCCAGGCCGAAGTTGCGTAAGGTAGACAAGGCAAAGCGTCGCTGTCTCTTCCAAGTTTCACCGTTGCTCATGAACAGACCACCTAGACACAAGCATGCAGAGGAAGTGGGGTTGAAGGCTCAGGGGAACAAATGACGTCACAACACGAGACAAGAGAGAGAGAGAGAGAGAGAGATTTGCAAACCTGAGTTTCCTGAGTATATCCTGTCAGCTATTGCCGGGAATGGTCGATCCACAAAGTTGTCGCCTTTTGTCACTAAGGCTTCCTTCACCATCTTGTACCCAGAGACAAACACCATCTTGTCCCGTCCGAGGCGGACACTGAACACCTTTCCATAGACGTCAGCCAGCTGTGTACAATGAATTATAGAACAGACTATGATGAACCAGAACACTCTACAACATATACAAATATTAACAAACAAAACCTACCAATGCACATTAAGGATCAAATGAGCTATCAGGTGTACCAAACATTATTATTATTAACAAATTGACCACCATAAGTATATGCCAAAAGCTTCTATAATAAAAAAGTTAGATGTGTGATCCTCTATTATCCTGATAGCAACAGCAAGTTTGTAAAAAATATTTAGAACTTAAATGTTATTCAATCACACCAATTATTAAAGAATTAGAACATCTCAATAAAATTCACACTTTGAAATTACTTCACCTTTGTAAAATACATGTATGGATGTTTCCTTTCAACACTGAAGAAATTCCCCACAAGAGGAAGAGACAATGGTCCTGGAGGATAGTTTGGAGGCGTCCTGTTTTTTAGGTAGTCTGCTATGATGATAAAAATTAAAATACACAGGAAAAACCCCTTGAGGTCAAAAGACCGCAACAGATTATCAAGCCACATTGTTGTTAAAGAGAGTTGAACCAGCAGCAGGAGGACTGTTTGAGCTCCACAATACTACGACACTACACACGACTAACTTTATAGGACATACCACTGAAAAGGGAATCAGTCCTTTGGACTCTGCATAAAGTCCTTGAGATAGTGGAATTGCATAACCAGACAAAAGAGACTGACAACAGGTTGCCACTGTCAATTCCCAGTTCACTGTTTGTTGCACTGTGAGGCACACATGCATAGATACACATATAGTGTTTTCAGACACATGTATTGGCTTTGTCAACAAATATATTCAATAACAGGTATTTGTATATCCCAGTCATTCTCAAACTTGTTCTGCCACGCCCCACTTCGAGGGAAGAAGAATGTCCATGCTGAATTTTTATTGAAATAACTATTTGTGACTCCTCTATCTGTGCTTTTTTAAATAGAAGAATAAATAAAGTTGCCATCACTTTCAGGCAAACCAGATTGCTCCATGAGACAAATAAAATAAAATGTGCACTCACTTTGTTAGAACAATGTAAGCTAAGTTTTACCTGTGAAAACATAACTTATATTTTACATAAAAAAATAGCTTGTCGCTGTAATTTTTCCCTGCACCCCACCTGGAACCACTTGTATAGTCCAACATTGGAAATCACAAATGTGCCCCTGAGGGCTTTACAATCTGTGGAACAACCACATCCTCTGCCTTTGGACCATCACATTGGAACAGGAAAAACTCCTCCCATAAAAAACTTTAATGGGGAAAAAGCAGGGAGAAACCTTAGGGAGAGCAACCAAGAAGGGATCCCTCTTGTGTACAGAACATAATAAAATTACAACACAGCCGATCCATATGACATGAAGAATTAATATAATGAGAGTAGTAAGCAGAATAATGATGGAAAAATTACGACTACTAATAACAACAGCTGCAATGGTTACAGTAGAATACAGATGAAAATAAAAGCATCAATAGTAATAACAATTTAACTAATAACAATGGTAGCAGTAGGTGTCAGTATGACCACAATCCCGGGATAACAACGATCCTTGGAATTTAGGATTGCCAAATTAGAATTGTGTATTAATGTCCCATTAATGGACAATACTAACAGACGAAGAGAGAGAAGAGGAGAGAGGAGCTCAGTGTATCCCAGGAAGTCCCTCAGCAGTCTTGGGCTATAGACTGGTCCAAGGCCCTGAACCAACCCGAACTATAAGCTCTGTCAAGAAGGGAAGTCTGAAGACTATTCTTAAATGTGGTGTGTGTGTCTGCTTCCCAGACAGAAACTGGAACCTCCATTGTAGAAATGCAGCTCTCTAGTGAGTTAATAGGTTAACTTTGAGGGGCAACTGTGGCTCATCTGAACCGTCTTGCACCTGATTTAGGTAAAGCCAGGCATTCACTGCATGATTTGAACCCGTTTTGGACCCGTTCATCTTCTGGAACTCTAACCACGAGATATTCCGGTATTTTGTTCTTCTCAATCTGCCTCGTATCCTGCAATTAGTCCTCTTTGAACTGTGAAACCTTAAGAGTAGGACCTGACCATAACATGGACCCAAGGGCCAATCATCATATGGTGACTTTGAATCTCAAGTTCCTTCATAATGACTGGAGCGGCAACCTTATCATTGGAAGCCCAGGACGTTTATTTATGGTCTTGGTTGAAGAATGTCCTCCCTGGCTGGGTTGATCTCTTCTTAAAGAACACTACCAAGATCCAGAATATCTCCCAGTCTGCTTGCCACCAGGCTCCACTCCGGTATATTAGCCTTGGATTTCTGAGCAATTTCTTAACCTCCAGTTGGTTAACCGTTGGTCTGCTAGCCTCTAGCGGAACATAGCTCATTGTCATTGATAACAAAGAAAAAGGGACACATTTTATAAACAGTTTAATTTATTTAAGAATATGTACAGTCGGAGAGAATAAAGGCCGTTAGGACATGAGACAATGACACAAAGGGGAAAGCTTGAGATTAACAACAGCATTCAGTCCTTAATAGTTAAGATGAAAAACAATTCAGTGAGATGTTACATATTTCAGCGAGCCTTTGCGTAAACCTTGAAGGGGTGTGGTACACGTGTAACTCCAGTTATTCCTTCTGTACTCAACTCTACTCCATCAGGAACAGAAAAAGAGAACTTCTGTAGTAAACCAACAAAAAACAGGAACAGCTCCATCCTGGCCAGGCCTTCACCGAGACACGCACGTTTCCCTGAGGAGTCCACAAACACATGAAGATGTAAGAGCTCAGGATGAAACTTATGATCTGGTTCCGGTTATACTTAATTTAGAGGTGAATGTAGTTTACCTGCAGAGAAAGCCATGAAAGCGTCTCTCTTCACAAACTTTCCCTCAGCATCTAGGAAGTGTCCGGGGTTGAAGGTGTCTGGAGTCTCCCATTCAGTCTTGTCAAACAGCACAGAGGTTAGGCCGGGCATCAAGGACGTACCCTAGAGAATCACATCCATAGGTTAGAACCAAGCCATTCTTCAACCACAATACAATTTTCCTTCCTCAAAATTCCTGTCCAGACTTAAAATGTTGACTTTGTGCTAAATTCACCTTGGGTATGAAGTAGCCACCCAGTGTTGTGTCCCTGGCAGCCATTCTGGGTCCATTGAGAGGAACAATGTTTCCCATCCTCTGGATCTCGTGGATGACAGCATTAGTGTAAGGCATGTTGAGTCTGTCTTCCATAGTTGGCAGTCGCGTCTGTCCGACTACTTCGTCTATTTCTGCTTGGACTTTGTCTAGAAAAACATGAAAATCTAAGGAGTTGCTCTTATAGCAACAGGGTGAGAAAAACTTGAATGACATTCTAATGACTAAATACAGTGGTGGCTAAACTTTTTGAGATTGGATGCCATATACAGACAAACATGCCAATCAATCGTAAATAGATAGTTTTCAACCAGTTATCTTCTAAAATGTATTTACTATGGAAATTAAGACACACCAGTACTTACCAGTTTAATGTCCGACATTAAAGCAGTAGTTTATTGGTGTGTTCACATCTCACAAAAGGTATTTATTCATCTGCTCGTGAATTCACGTTAATTGAATTCAATTAAATACAACTCTAATACAGTGCAAGTGCCCATATCAAATTTTAAATATGTAAAACTGTAATTAATTGAAGTTAATTCAGGCAGAAATACCTATAATGGTTTATATTCTTAGTTGAAGGGCCCACTTATAGATATTTAAGATTATGATGTAAATGTATGATGTACTATGATGTATGAAGTACTGTTCCACAGAGCCATGAGCAAAGCTGTCACTCATTTACTCGTTATTTTCACTGTAGAGCCTAGAATGTCACCTACCCTGAATATCGGGGTTGTTTATGAGGAAAACCAAAGCCCAGAGCAGAGTGGTGGAGGTTGTCTCCGTTCCAGCCAGGAACAGATCCAAAGAGCACAGGGCCAGATTGAACTCAGTGAAGCCCAGAACAGAGTCATTATGCTATTCAGGAACACGGAGAACATCCAGTAATGAGTGGCTGGTAAAAGGACTGGAGAGGTTACACAGTTCTGAACACTGCGGTTGTTATCTTACATTCTCCATTTCAATGATGAAGGCGTCAATGTAGTCCCGGGGATCGCTGCGGTCCAGGTCCTTCTTGTGGCTCTCCACCTCCTGACTGATGAAGTCCAGGATGGTGTTGTAGTGGCTGAACATTTTGTTGTGAGGACCTGGCAGGTGCTTCATCACTCCAGGGAACGCCTCATACAGCTACAGTATTCAGAAGAAACAGTTGATCACCTTTCATCATCATCATCGACCTTTTGTGATTGTGACCAAGGACTTGGGCCTGAGAGGGTTGACCAACGATCCCAGATCCCGATCTGTCAATGATTGAACTCAAGGACTGACTTACCGTACCCCATATCGAGCCCTCAAGCAGGATAGCTTCAGACAAATACTTCAGCATGGTCTGGAAGTTGTGGTCGCTGTAGTCAAACCGTTTCCCCATCACCAGCTGGCAAATGATGTTGGACACAGCGTTGTTGAAGAGGCCTACTGTGCTGAAAGGTTCACCTGGAGGAGAGGAACCTGTGGTTCAGATAATGCTGTACTACTGAAGAGCTGCTGATGATGACCTCATCGTTCACACCACCTTTCTCCTTCTCTATCTCCTCCTGCAGGTGTCGGATCTCCTCACAGATACTCTGCTCCATGGTTCTTTTGCCCAGGCCGAAGTTCCGTAAGGTAGACAAGGCAAAGCGTCGCTGTCTCTTCCAAGTTTCACCGTTGCTCATGAACAGACCACCTAGACACAAGCATGCAGAGGAGAAGGCGTTAAATGCTCAAGGAAACTAATTTCTGCACATAAGCAACACGTTCTTATCCGAACTCGTCGCATACCGACGCTTTGTCAGGACCCCTCTAAGTCATTTTTTAACGCACTCTGCAGATCAGCTCTTCAAACTACGGTCACTCATAGAAAATACTTGTTTAGGTTTTAGGCAATAAAACCACCTCAAAATAACTATGGGAACTTAAGTCAGATGTTAATAATGTAACATGGAAAACATGTCCCGAACATAATCACTTTCAAAAAAACTCAAAATAAAAAAATCATGTTTATAAATATTACAGGTGTACACCTGTAATATTTATTTTTTTGTAGGTCCTAAGATCTCATCACACTCAGAGCATTTTTCTCTAATCATCTAATAATAAAACGGGTTGGTTTACAATGTTGATACTTGAAAGACCAGCAGAAGCTGAACGGTGACGTGGAGAGGGGGGCGTGACAGAGCGTTGTGATTTGACCCTGTGAATGAGAACTGGAAAACTTTATTCAAGAGGGCAGCACGGTGGCTCAGTGGTTAGCACTGTCGCCTCACAGCAAGAAGGCCCTGGGTTCGAATCCCGGTCGTCCCGGCCGTTCCAGGTGCGTTCTGTGTGGAGTTTGCATGTTCTCCTCGTGCCTGCGTGGGTTTCCTCCGGTTTCCCCCACCATCATAAAGACATGCACCGCAGCCTCACCCCGGTTCGTATGGATGTGAATGAATGTTGGTGGTGGGGGAGGGGCCGTAGGCGCTGATTGGCTGCTTCCGTCAGTTGTGGCTACTGATGTAGCTTACCACCACCGGTATGACTGTGTGTGTGTGACTACTGGACTCTGCACTCTGTAAAGTGACTTCGGGTGACTTGAGAAGCGCTATATAAAATAAATGATTATTATTATTATTATGAAGAGAAAGGTAGAGATTTGTATACCTGTGTCTCCTTTGTAAAACCTGTTGGCGATTTCATTGTTTGGTCGATCCACGAAGTTGTCGGCTTGTGTCACTATGGCTTCCTTCACCATCTTGTACCCGGACACAAACACCATCTTTTCACCGCCGAAGCGGACGCTGTAGACATTTCCATAGTCGTCAGCCAGCTGTGGACAATGAATCATGAAACACACTATGATAAACCAGAACACACTACATCAGCATAATGAATAATTTAAAAACTCAACCTGCCATTGTGGTATTTGAATGTCTCAAGAAAATTCACATTTAAAAAATATGCAGACTTTACCTTGGAAAAATAAGTCTGTGGATGTTTACTGTCCACACTGAATAAATTCCCCACAAATGGAAGAGCCAAAGGTCCTGGAGGATAATTTGGAGGATTCCTGTTTTTGAAGAAGTCTGCTATTATGATCAAAATAAATATAAACAGGAAAAAACCCATGAGGTAAAAACGCAGCAGAAAATCATACAGCCACATAGTTAGAGAGTTGAACCAGCAGCAGCAGGACAGTCTGAGCGTCTCAACACTGTGCTGTTCCTTTTAAAACACCAGTAATACGACACCCTTTTTTAGTCCGCTCACCCAGTGGTTACACATCGTAATGACATTCCAGGACGACTTCTGTAATCATTCATTCTGTCTACACACACAGCTACTTTTTCTTTGTCAAACAACATCTGTCATCAAACTAATCAAAACTAATAATGAAAAATGACGAATTATCAAATATAATCCTGTCCAGTAATCTGATGGCAATAACTCATGAGCAAAACAATCTGCTCAGAAATGTGATAACACACAAGTGCAAAACATCCACTGTCTTTCCTTCCTCTGATATTTAATGGTCATAGTGTAATCTGAGTCAAGCCGTAAATACAAAGTGCAGTTGAACTAAAAGTCAAGTTTGAACTGAACTGAACTTAACTGATTGTTTTCCACGTAAAAGTGGAAACAGGTTTGACCCCTTTGATACAGCTAAAGAGTGACCTCTTATGTTTGCCAATTTGAAAGATAGGAACACAATATCACAACACAATTTTCAATACATTTCAACTGGTGTGATTGTGTTGAGCTTTTGATGCTCTGCTTTACCTCCGAGACCTCGTCTTCTCCAAATCTTCATTTGTTCATTTAAGTGAAAGGCCAACTCTGGGATTCAACTACAAACATTTATTGATTTAAGAACAGAGTAAAACATCCTTCATAGAGACTTTTAAACATTATTTTACAAGTTTTGTGAAAGAAGTTATGATTTGTATTAACTCAATAAATGAGTCACCTCAATTAATGGCAAAATCAGATAATTTTATGCTATTTGGTATAATTGTTGTACTTTTTCATCCTTGTTCAAATCTGTGAAAATGACCTGTAGGCATGGCTTTAGATGAAGATACAAGGTTATGTGTGCAACAGAAAACATGTTTAATTTACTCTTAAGAAATTCAAAGAGACTAATCCTAATTGTATAACAAGTGTGTATTACCGTGGGTTGTACCCCCCTAGAACTGGCAACGTGAAATGTTCATCGGTTTTTATTTATTTGCTGCAGATGTGGTCTACATCGTGCTCTCTCCGATTCCAGCCCAGCTCTCCTTTGTCCCTACTGCTGTTCATAAAGGAGCAAAGTCATCATTAGCCTCAGGTGAGGCCAATTAGGCCTCCACCTGGCACCATTCCCTCAGCGCACTCCCCCACTTCCCTCTGCAGCTGAACCTAACAACGCCCGCCAACATATGTTGCATTCATATATTGCATTGTACTAGTGAGCATACATGCAAAAGCAAAGTGGGAACAGATATGCATATTTTATGGCGGTGTGAAAAATATTAGCATTTAGTATTTCAAGTGAGTCTGGACTTTGAAGCAAATCATGCTGAACTAATGTGTAGCTCATGCAATAGACATCATGGTGGCTATATGACGACCTAATACATCATGATCTCCTGTTGCTTCATAATGATGAACGATCTGCTCAGTATCAGCTCAGTAAATTATACAACACTTAATGGTTCAAATGTTTATGAATGTTATGAGTTAGTGACATTAAGTAGATAACAGCTTGTCAGACCATAGAGAGATCAATACTTTGATTTTGTACAAGAGTATATCCTTCTTAATTTGGTATAAACATCAAAATTCATAAAGGTGAGAAGGTGACATTTTATAGGTGTAAGTTAACTATCATTAGTCGCTAGCTGTTTATTTATTTTCTTATTCCTAGCACCTCTCTGACATAGGAGCAAGACACAAAGGCTTTATAGTTGTTTTATATCTCTTTGTCTTCATTTTGAGTCTCTTTGTGGTGATTTTGGAAACTGGTTCCACAAAAGAGGAGGTTTTGTGATACTTAGTCCTCTTTGAAATGTGAAACCTTAAGAGTAGGACCTGACCATAACATGGACCCAACAGCCAATCATCATATGGTGACTTTGAATCTCAAGTTCCTTCATAATGACTGGAGCGGCAGCCTTATCATTGGAACCCCAGGAACTTTATTTATGGTCTTGGTTGAAGAATGTCCTCCCTGGCTGGGTTGATCTCTTTTTGAAGAACACTACCAAGATCCAGAATATCTCCCAGTCTGCTTGCCACCAGGCTCCACTCCGGTATATTAGCCTTGGATTTCTGAGCAATTTCTTAACCTCCAGTTGGTTAACCGTTGGTCTGCTAGCCTCTAGCGGAACATAGCTCATGTGTATGGTATATCTATTAATGTTGTCATTAATAACAAAGACAAAGGCACACATTTTATCCACAGTGTCATTTATTTAAGAATATGTACAGTTGGAAAGAATAAAGGGTCAGTATATGAGGCAATGACACAAAAGTGAAAGCTTGAGATTAACAACGGCGCTCTATCTTAATAGTTAAGATGAAAAACGATTCAGTGAGATGTAACATATTTCAGCGAGACTTGGCGTAAACCTTGAAGGGGTGTGGTACACGTATAAATCCAGTAATTCCTTCTGTACTCAACTCTACTCCATCAGGAACAGAAAAAGAGAACTTCTGTAGTAAACCAACAAAAAACAGGAACAGCTCCATCCTGGCCAGGCCTTCACCGAGACACGCACGTTTCCCTGAAGAGTCCATAAACACATGAAGATGTAAGAGCTCAGGATGAAACTTATGATCTGGTTCCGGTTATACTTAAGTTAGAGGTGAATGTAGTTTACCTGCAGAGAAAGCCAGGAAAGCGTCTCTCTTCACAAACTTTCCCTCAGCATCTAGGAAGTGTCCGGGGTTGAAGGTGTCTGGAGTCTCCCATTCAGTCTTGTCAAACAGCACAGAGGTTAGGCTGGGCATCAAGGACGTACCCTAGAGAATCACATCCACAGGTTAGAACCAAGCCATTCTTCAACCACAATACAATTTTCCTTCCTCAAAATTCCTGTCCAGATTTAACATTTTGACTGTGTGCTAAATTCACCTTGGGTATAAAGTAGCCACCCAGTGTTGTGTCCCTGGCAGCCATTCTGGGTCCATTGAGAGGAACAATGTTTCCCATCCTCTGGATCTCGTGGATGACAGCATTAGTGTAAGGCATGTTGAGTCTGTCTTCCATAGTTGGCAGTCGCGTCTGTCCGATTACTTCGTCTATTTCTGCCTGGACTTTGTCTAGAAAAACATGAAAATCTAAGGAGTTGCCATAATAGGAACAGGATGACCTAACTTCTTTAGACTGTGATATATGTACATAAGAATATATGGAGTCACAGGTCATCCATCCATTCTCTTCCGCTTAATCTGGGTCGGGTTGCGGGGGCAGCAGACCCAGCAGGCTGAACCAGACTTCCCTCTAATCCGTAACATTTTCCAGCTCATTCTGGGGGATCCAGAGGCATTTCAAGGCCAGCTGGGATATATAATCCCTCCAGAATGTCCTGGGTCTTCCCCGGGGTCTCCCAGTTGGATGTGCCTGGAAAACCTCTAAAGGGAGGCATCCGAATTAGATTCCCGAACCACCTCAGCTGACTCCTTTCGACACAAAGGAGTAGTGGCTCGACTCCAAGCGCCCTCCTGATGTCCAAACTCCTTACCCTATCTCTAAGGCTGAGCCTGGCCACCCTACGGAGGAAACTCATTTTGGCCGCTTGTATCTGCAACCTCGTTCTTTCGGTCACGACCCAGAGTTCGTGACCATAGGTGACGGTTGGAACATAGACCGACCAGTCAATTAAGAGCTTTGACATTCAGAACCTTACTCCCCGCAACCCGTAGGCGCAGGAAAGCGACTATCTCGTTCTGCGGGGAAAACTCCCAACACAGCAGCGCTCAGCCGGGGGCTCGTGAGTATCCCCACTCCCGCCCGGCACCTCCCACCCTGGGCAACTCCAGAAAAGGACAAAGTCCAACTCTTCCCCAGGAGCTTGTTTCCAGAGCCAGTGCTGTGTGTGGAGGTGAGCCCAACTATCTCTAGCTGGTACAGCTGCACCTCCCGCATCAGCTCCGGCTCCTTCCCCGCTAGCGAGGTGACGTTCCACGTCCCTAGAGCTAGTCTATGCTGCCGCGATCGGCTGAAATTATGATCTGATGTGTAAATCTGTAAAGAAATGTTGTCTACATCTCATATTTAAACTAGAATATAAAGACAGTACAATTTATTAGAACTTGGGCCAAGCCATATTCTAGTTTGTTTTTAAAGATTTGTGGTGTTGGGCTGCAGTTTCGCCCCAGATGGAGACTCCTATAGTCTTGTTTTTCATTGTAGAGTCAAGCATTTCACCTACCCTGAATATCTGTTTTTTGAATGAGGAAAACCAAAGCCCAGAGCAAGGTGGTGGAGGTTGTCTCAGATCCAGCCATGAACAGATCCGCAGAGCATAGAGCCAGATTGGTCTCAGTGAAGCCCAGAACAGAGTCATTATGCTATTCAGGAACACAGAGAAGATCCAGTAGTGAGTAGTTGGTAAAAGGAAAGGAGAGGTTACACAGTTCTGAACACTGCAGTTCTTACATTCTTACTATCTTACATTCTTCATTTCAATGATGAAGGCGTCAATGTAGTCCCGGGGATCGCTGTGGTCCAGGTCCTTCTTGTGGCTCTCCACCTCCTGACCGATGAATTCCAAGACGGCGGCTTGATGGCTGAACATTTTGTTGTGAGGACCTGGCAGGTGCTTCATCACTCCAGGGAATGCTTGATACAGCTACTCAGATGGAAAAGTTGATCACCTTTCATCATCACCATCTACCTTTTGTGATTGTGACCAAAGACTTGGGCCTGAGAGGGTTGACCAACGATCCCAGATCTCGATCTGTCAATGATTGAACTAAAGGACTGACTTACCGTACCCCATATCGAGCCCTCCAGCAGGATAGCTTCAGACAAATACTTCAGCATGGTCTGGAAGTTGTGGTCGCTGTAGTCAAACCGTTTCCCCATCACCAGCTGGCAAATGATGTTGGACACAGCGTTGTTGAAGAGCCCTACTGGGTTGAAAGGTTGACCTGGAGGAGAGGAACCTGTGGTTCAGATAATGCTGTACTACTGAAGAGCTGCTGATAATGACCTCATTCTTCACACCACCTTTCTCCTTCTCTATCTCCTCCTGCAGGTGTCGGAACTCCTCACAAATACTCCGCTCCATGGTTCTTTTGCCCAGGCCAAAGTTGCGTAAAGTAGACAAGACAAAGCGTCGCTGTCTCTTCCAACTTTCACCGTTGCTCGAGAACAGACCGTCTAGACACAAGCATGCAGAGGACAAGGGGTTAATGGCTCAGGGGATTATCTGCACATAATCAACAAATTCTTATTCAAATTCTTCACATAGCAATGCTTTGTCACCCCTCTTAGTCACTTTCTATCACCAGCTGTAGACCAGCGTTTCAAACTACAGAAAACACTTGTTTAGGTTCAGGCAACAAAACCACCATGTCTGGGCTAAAAATAACTATCGTTACTAAGTCAAATGTAAATAATGTAACACGGCAAACTTGTTCCAAACATAATCACTTTAAACTCAACACTAGTGTTCTGGTTTAACCCTTGTGTTACCTTAGGGTCATTTTGACCCGAATCAATATTACACTCTCCCCCCGCCTTTGGGTAATTTTGACCCGATTCAATGTTTCACCCTCCTGTTACCTTTATATTTACTAACATATTTTACCCTTTGGGTTCAATTTGACGCCAGCAATTAAAACCTCCAGAAAATTATTAGAATTAATATTGTTTTTGTTAAGTTGTAATAGTTTATTTTGATAACATCTGCAGAGGTCTTATGTTTTAAATTAATACATATAGAAAGATATTATAATAGACAATATTAAGGAGAATATTGATATTGTTATTAATGTATTATGAAGCATAGGGGTAATGTTTACTCTATGCAAATGTAAATGGCAAGAATTAATGTATGTTGCATGAGAGTGACTGTATGTTAGTATTATAGATTGACGAAGCCGGTTGAAATCCGTGACGTGACTTACAATAACAAGAGACTTTTATTGTGAAGGTGACTGTAATTGACGGGATTCTTATTGTGAAAGCGACGGGACCGGAAGTGATGTTTCGACCGGTGAGAGAAAACTCCGCGTCTCAGAGAGACCGGCCTCTTTCTCAGGTAAGCTCGACGGGGGAGGCTGTGCTGCCGAGCTCCCGAGCCGGGAGGCGGCGCCGCGCCGGACACGAGGAGAGAGCGTTGAATGTTTGATTCACTTTTCTTGCCATTAAATGTTGATAACTTAATCCATGCGTGTCCGGAAGCCTGTTTCTCCACCATCTGCGTAGTGCCCCAGTTTTGAGAATACTTTACAATTTGGAAACCACGGAAGGCGAAACTGAGATGGCCTGCCTGAGTTACGGGACTAAGGACGCGTTCATGCGGTGAGTAGCCCGCGCTAAGGTATCGAACTATTTATGCCGTCAGAACACGACGGAGGGCACAAGCCCGCGGAGAGTTTAACAAGCAATCGACGCTGTGTGTTTTTGTGTTTTATGTGTGTTTTGTTCCAGTTGCGTTAGCATGTTCTGCATGTTTTGCGATACAGCTACTGGTGCAGGTCTCCCATGGTTGGCCGCGTGGTTGGTCGCACGTTGTTAGCGTCGCTGAGATGTAGGTGTGTGCGCGATTGTGTGTGTTTGTGTTATTTTGTAGATATTTTTCAATGTTTAGTCTCTTTTAATGTTTTTCTACGCTTTATCTTGTGTGTGTGTGAGGCCTTGTTGGTGAGGCTGGGTGCCACGTGCACGTGTGAGTGGCCTGTGTGTGCGCTTTACACCAGGTGTGTCGCTGCTGCGACAGCGTTTGTGTGTGTGCTTCACGTTTATTTAGTGCATATTTTTTGTCATATTGTGCGATCCTCGTTCGTTTGTTTTGTGAGTAACACGGTTTTGTAGACGAGACTTGCGGCTAGTTGATGTGCAAGAGAGGTTAGTACTACAAGCAGGACCAATATAGTGGCTGTCAAGTTGCAGTGTAGATGTTCGGGTCTTATGCTGACAATTCTGATAAGTGTGCAGTTGCTGGGCAGTTCGTGGACAAGGATCATTACCCCCATTGTGGCCAGTAGGAGTGACTGTAGCATTAGCTTGGTAGTTTGACGCACATAGGGAAATCGGACGAAGACGACGCGGGGTCTCACTAAGACCACGCTAGATATCTAATATAATATCCTAAGTTAGTGCGTGAACGTTGCTATTTACGAGATTAAAATTACATAACGTAAGCTAGGCGGACGTCGACGAACGTCGCAGTTACAAGATCATTAGACCGCATAAATCGGTTGAGTTGCCCACTAAGGGGACCCTCTGATCCACTTGGAAGCGAGAAGTACAGCGTGTTTTTGTTTTTTGTTTGTCCTGTGTTAAATCCACCATTTTGAGTTGGCTGAGAAGGAGGGACATTTGGGGGTTGTATACATTTACATAAGTTAGGACGCCATTACACATTCGAGGTGGCGCCTACTCGTGAACGAGGCATGCTAGGGCTTAACCTAACCATATTGAATTGAGAGTTTCTTGGTTTTTGATTAATATTGCCATTTTTGGATTACAGTGGATTGTTTGATTTTCCCATTATTGCTTGTTTGTGGAGTGGCTCGTGTTTTTATCAGTTGCCTTTGACAGATTGTCGATTTTTGAGTTTCAATTATTGACATTTGCCTTGTGTTATTGATTTGTCATTTGCTTTTCCGCAGATTGGCGTCTTCGGATTTCTGCGGTCGGCTTATTCATAATTGACAGTATTGGTTAAATTAACAGCTTCTCCCATTTCACAGAAGAAATAACATTTGTTTCATTGGTTAGAATAACACCTTTTTAAATGAACATTTTCATGCTGTTCAATTTCACTGTATAACTGTATTGCTTACCTAATTTGCATGTTTCCCCCCAACTGCACCGCACCCACAATTAGACACATAGTGTAGAATAAAATAGGATTTTTCTGTGCTCTACATTTACATTTCCTTACATATATTAAGCCTATCAGTACCTGATCCCTTTAACAATGTCAGAATCGACGTCAATCAAGACCCCTGTCACTTGGATAGAGAAAGTTTCTCTACACTGCCATGAATGGTAGAGGAAGCCGACAGACTGCACCACGACAAGAAGCTGAGGAAGCAGCAGGAATGGCATGCAGAGGGCTTACTTGATGTAACAACCCTGGAGGGGCCCCACATAAGAACAGAAACTTAGCAGCAGAAGACCAGAAGCAAGACAAGAAGTGGTTCCGATCCCGACCAGCAGAGAGCGCCAAAGCCAAGAACGCTCACAAAGAAGAAGCTCCCCCGACTGGAACCCTGCATAAAGAGGCAGCCCCGGAACCAAGGGCCCAGTGGTTGAACTCAAAGGAGGCAGAATTGAGTCAGACCCACGTAGCATGGTCGCACAGCTGCAGAAGGACTTAGCTGAGTCCAGGACAAGGGAGCGACAGCAAGAAGAAGAGGAGAGACAGAAAGTTAAAGTACGTGACAAACAGATGGAAGAGGAGAGACGACGAGAGGAGAGAAGACGAGAGGAGAGGCAGAAAGCTGAAGAAAGTCGGAAAAGAAAGGAAGAGGAGAGAAAGAAAGTGCCCCATCATCCCCTGCTCAGCCCAGAGCCCAGCCACAGATGCCACTGGAAGCCAGATGCAACCGAGAAAACTCCCCTTCCCCCAGTAGTACATCGACCCCCACCCCTAGTACAGACCCCCAGGCCCATCAAGATGCTCTCACACCTATGACCACCCCGCCAGCCATCAGTCCTGCCCCCCAGCGCCTGCAGTCAACAATGGAGCTGCATTCATCAGTCTGCACCACAACAACAGAAGCAAGACTCATCCCAAGAATTGGACTTCAATGGCACATTGAACGTGCCTACAAGCTGGACCAGAGAACTAGGTCCCCACGGAGAGCCAAGCAGACTCCGCCAACAGATGACTTCCAGCATCAACTAAGGAGATACCAGCCCCCATACAAGAGCGCTACCACAGACAGAGCGCCCCCAAGACAAGGAACAACAGCATATCCAAGCTCACAACACCGAGCACCGGGTCACCCAGTACAAGCCGTACAGCCCAAGGAATATACTTCATCACGGACCAGCTGCCCCCATAGAGGGAGGAGGAGTCCCCTGGAAAGGCACTCGATGCTGCCACCGGGATCCCCTTGGCAGTCGGAGACGTGAGGGAAATCCTGGCAAAATGCTCCTCGCTGAGAGAGCTAGAAGACCTGGAGAGAGATGCTGGCTGCTCAACTGCCCATAACAGCCAAGATGTGGACACTGTCAATATACACCTGTTCGCTGCCATCAGAACACGGTGGCTTTTACCCCTGACATGGCCAACCTGTTTGGCATCAAGTTAAGACCAGATGAAGATCCCTATCACTGCACCTACAACTACACCACTGCTGTCGACGACGCCTACCAACAAGCCTGGGACGAAGAAAAGGAGGTGACATTGAAGGCATCAGACCAGGAGCCATTAAAAGAAGGCGTTGCCGCTGAATGCCTGCAGTCTCCCGACCAACGAGACTGGTACGCACTGCAATCTGACTCTGCCCCTCACATCACACTGCTGAGAGGAGCAGGCCACGAAGCAAGAACTCTTGGCCCCATGATGAAAGCAGTCTCAAGAGTAAGGTGGATTCCTACCACATCCCCCTGTCTGTCACACACCCCCGATGGTGACTAGTGGAAAATACAACAACATTCGTATTCTAAAGGACTGCTCCAACAACTTGACCTTGACAGAAATCATGGGAGAGAACATTCCAACCATCCTGCCACTGATGAAATGCTAGAAGACGTGCCGCCCCAAATATGGTCAGCAGGAGACTACGATGTTGGTCACACCGCTCAACACAACGTGGAAATGATTATCAATATCCCCTGAAGCAAGAACAGAAGGATGGCATACGAGAGACCATCCAAGGCTTGTATGAAGCAGGAGTGCTGATTGACACAAAGTCCAAATGGAATACTCCAATATTGCCAGTTCCCAAATCCGGCAACAAAGGCTGGAGGATGGTACATGACCTGAGAGCCATCAACAGTGCCACAACGCCACAGAACATTCAGGTGCCGAACACCTACACAGCAGTGTCCTGCTTGTCACCAAAACAACAATACTTCACTGTCATTGACTTGGCAAATGCTTTCTTTTGTCTGCCCCTTGACAAAGCAAGTAGGACTATGTTTGCCTTTACATTTGAAAGCAGACAATACACCGATTCCAGAATGCCGCAAGGCTACAGAGACAGCCCGGGATTATTTAATGCAGCCCTGAAGCAAGACCTCACCATTCCAGAACACACAGTTCTCGTACAGTATGTAGATGACATACTGCTTGCCGCACCAACTGCTGCAGTCTGCCTCAGAGTGATCAAAGACAACGCTGCTCTCCAGAGCAGGTTATAAAGTCAAGCGCTCTAAAACACAGATTGCAAGAAAAACAGTGACATTCCTGCACTGTAAGAAAAAAAACCGTAAAAAGAAGGTCAAATGAGTGGCAGCTACGGCTGCCAAACAAAAACCGTAAATTTAAGGTAAAATACCTTACTTCAAATAAAGGACGAAAACCATAAATTTACAGTAATTTTCATTAAAGATTTTGCGGTGAAATTACTGTTTTTTTACAGATTTTTCCTGTAATATTACAATCAAACACCTTAATTAAAGTGATATTTCTATAGGTTCTGCAGTGAAATACTGTTATTTTACAGATTTTTCCTATATTATTACAGTCAAATACCTTCAATAAAGTGATATTTCTAAAGGTTTTGCAGTGAAATACTGTAATTTTACAGAATTTGCCTATATTATTAGTCAAATACCTTCAATAAAGTGATATTTCTAAAGCTTCTGCAGTGAAATACTGTAATTTTAGATTTTTGCCTATATTATTAGTCAAATACCTTCAATAAAGTGATATTTCTAAAGGTTTTGCAGTGAAATACTGTAATTCTACAGATTTTTCCTATATTATTACAGTCAAATACCTTCAATAAAGTGATATTTCTAAAGCTTCTGCAGTGAAATACTGTAATTTTACAGATTTTTCCTATATTATTACAATTAAACACCTTCGATAAAGTGATATTTCTAAAGGTTTTGCAGTGAAATTCTGTGATTTTACAGATTTCTCCTGTATTATTACAATCAAACACCTTCAATAAAGTGTTCAATTATTATGAAATATAAGCTTTTGAGATTACTGTGAAAAATCTAAATACATTTAAACATCTACAAAACTTCCAATGTTTCAATTTAACTAGGGGTTAGAAACTTAATTACAAAGAAAGTACACACCAATATTGATTTTAAAACATTTTATTTAATGTACATTTTCAAAATCAACCAATTATTCACCATCAGTTGATAAGTCAAAGCAAAACATACCGCAAAAGGTCCATAAATATTTACCAGAAGTGACAGTGCAGATAAAGAACAATCTTCCTAATTTCCAGTAATCAGCCAGATCCTCGGTGCATCTGGGGAAAAAAGAGAAGGACAAACAAATTCACTGGAAAGTCCTTAGAAAGTTAGCTTTGTTTTCTTACCATTCCTTTAAACAAGCTTAAACAAACTATTTTGAAATTGTCTGTACCAACAGTTGCCGTTATGAAACATCCTGTCAATCTGAACACAGTCAGCTTTTAGAATGATAGTAATTAAATGTTTACCTATTTAAAGATGCACCTAGTGCATGTCTTAGCACTTCCATCAGAAACACATTTCAATAACTTCATGAGTCACAAACCATAGCAACAGCAAGCCTGTCCAAGCCGTGTTCATCACGATTTAGTGCCCTCTTGAAACACCTTTTCTTAATTTGCAGCGCTTTTCTGTACCGTGTTGTGTCGACTGAATTTGCAGCGCTTTTTCTAAATGCTGCACATGTGCTGTCAATTTGATGAAGTTGTTTTCTTAATTTGCTTGTGTTTTGTCTATTAGCATGTTTTATTAAGTTGCAGTGCCCTGACCTCTCAGGGCCACCGTACAACTCAAAAGAAGGAAGGCCGAAGGAAAAGCTCCCCAGTTTTTTATGGCCAGTGGGGGAAATGTCTTAAAAAAGTGCTTTGCTAAGATCATTAAAGTACTTAAGAAATAATATCTAATATTAATCACGATGTAAGGTTTAGCAATAGTGGTTCAAATGGACTAATATCTTTTATATATGCTGCAGTGGATACTTACGAGTGATGGACTTTGGGTGTTTTCCCGTCAATGCTTGATCTGAAAAATGTAAGCAAGTTTTGCACAATTAGTTATTATCAGTGTTGAAAAGGGTAATGTGAAAATGAATCAGAAAAAAAACTGCCACCACATATTTTAGTTTGAGTTGTGCTGGCACCCATCATTTGCTAGACTGAACTACATCACCGCTTACCTCAATTTAGCCTCGACAAGACTGGTGTCCGAATCATTGGGTCCAGACTGAAGACAGGTGGGGACAGAATCTCATGCCGACATGATGTTCAGGAAACTGGAACTTAAGGCGTAGTCATCATTACTGCTTGAAGACTCACAGGTCAACCGGTTGTCTGTGGGCTGACATGATTCTCTCTACAGCCAGAAAAAAGACAAAATAGAAAAGATTAACAATAATAATATAACTTTAAATAGCATTTACAACATAAAAGTGGTTCTAACAATAACAATGTATTCTGTTGTTAAATTAAGACACTGAACTTAAAACAACTTACTTCCGTTTATCCTTGACAACTTGTATCCGATCATGGGTAACTAAATGTTCTACTTCTTAATGACATAAATGTAAACATTGACTCAAAGGACACTCTTTGGTGACGTCCTCATCTGATAATGTGGACAGTAAATGAAGATTTGATCATGAAACCATCCCCTCACTGGACAGCTCACGGAGCTTCTGAGGAGCTGTGAGCTGTCATGTCCGCCACAGCGCAGTTATACGCGTCATGTCAACAACAGTCACGTGAACAGAGTCCCGACCACATCAACAGCATCAAGTTAAGAGTGTCACGTGAACAGAGTCCCGACCACGTCAACAGCATCACGTAAAGAGCGTCACGTGAACAGAGTCCCGACAGCATATGACACAGCGCAGTTATAAGCGTCATGTTAACAACAGTCACGTGAACAGAGTCCCGACCACGGCAACAGCATCACGTTAAGAGCGTCACGTGAACAGCAGTCCCGACAGCATATGACACAGCGCAGTTTATAGCGGTCACGTGAACAGAGTCCCGACGTCACGTGAACAGACACGTACAATAACGTGTCTGGTCACGTGACTGTCCGGACTGACCGCTCCGGTATTTGTGAGCTTGTCTACACATGTCTGCTTGGAACCAGTTTCAAAGCACTTCAATAAAATCGTGGTTATTAGATGAAGTGTGTAGCACGTGACCCCTCAGGTGTCTTAACCCACCTGCCACTAATGAACCTATAACACGAGCGTTAGCTAAACATTACCTGGGCTAACATGTGTAAAGTAAGCTAATGTTGGCTCTTTCAACACAGAAACCGACAACCTACGTTACATCGACGATGTTAAAGAAACGTGAACACACTTCACACTTAACAGATAGCCAAGTTAACTTACTCTTGATGTCCAAGGCGACACAGAACTGAAGAAAACTATGCCTCGAATTCAAAAGTAGCTACCCGCTAGCTCACATGAGGCTAGCTCAACCCCTCACCAGAGAGCCGAGTAGAAACCTCAAAGTGTCACTAACGTTGCCCGTTCAATACAACGTTACTCTCTGAAATTAAATTAAGTTGGCATTCTTACCTCAAGAAGAGCTGTCATGTCAGGAGGCTGTCGTTCCCTCTGTGGCGTTTCCTGAGTCACTGAAGCAGGAGAGCAGCGCGCCGCTCAAACTGCGGAGAAGTGGCGCGAAACCGGGTTCAACAGTTCAATCTGCTTTTTGTGTTGATTGCTGTGATCAGACTGATCACTGACACCTGGCCTCTCCTTTGAACTCTCTCTCTCTCTCTCTCTCTGTTGGACGGTTGTCTGTCTGTCTCTGTCTGTGCTATTTGCTTCTCTAGTAACTAGATTCTTAGAAGAATACAATACAATACAATAAAATAGCAGGACAGGACATATTACATTTAAGAAGTTAAATAATAAAGGAAATTTAAAAAGTAATAAAAATGAAAGTAAATACAGTGTATCTAAGTGTATATAAAGTGAAAGCGGTGCAATGTTCATTGATGTTGTTCAATTTGAGGAGGATCTGGCCAGAGGTGATTCATTGTAAAGTCTAATAGTTGCCAGGAATGTTCTCCTGTAACTGGAAGGTTCTCCTGTATCTGGAAGGTTCTCCTGTTTCTAGAAGGTTCTCCTGAATCTGGAATGTTCTCCTGTAACTGGAAAGTTCTCCTGTATCAGGAATGTTCTCATGTCTCAGGAATGTCCTCCTGTATTAGGAAGGTTCTCCTGTATCATGAATGTTCTCCTCTATCAGGAATGTTCTCCGGTCTGTCCTTGTGAAGCAGAGCTAAAGCAGTCTGTTGGAGAACGTGCTCCGCTGTCCCTGCAGTAGGTGGTGGAGAGGGTGGTCCGGTTCTCCAATATGGACAAACATTTCTTCATGTCCTCCTCTCCACCTGTTCCGGGTAGTCCTCTTTGCAGCCAATGATGGAGCCGGCCTTCCACACCAGTTTAGTGAGTCAGTTGGTTTTCTCCAGTTACAATGCTGCTCCCCCAGCAGACTACGGAGAAGTTCAGAGCACTGGTCCAACAGCCTGGTAGAACATCATAATTGAGATTTGTCATATTACAAACATTTGAGGACTTGTGAACCTTTGAAGGAGTGCATTTTTTGTTCTTCTCGGTTTTTAAACCGCTGCCAAGCAGGGATGCTAAGTGCTAGATATTGCCAGCCTACATGGTTGGGTCCCATTTGGGAGTGGCTACAACCTGGTAAAGAAAGCTAAGCTATGACATGTTTCGAAAAAAAGAAGCTAAAATCAGCCCAAACTCTTAACAGGATCTCAGATTTGCAAAGCCACACACCCTCTTCAAGTCCTGGATTTCAGACAGACAATTAACTCTTGTGGGTGTTTTGGGGGAAATGTCACCCCATCACCTCATTGTAGGCCCTGTCCTGAGTGTCTGTGTTCAATCTTGGATATCCAGGACTAATATTTAGGAGATTATGACCATTTTTGCACTTGTCAAAAAATATGCGAATATAAGAGAATTCGGCCCAATTTGACCCGTTGGACCTTTTTTTGAGGCCCTTAACTCAGAGCTATCGGTCCAAAACTCTAGGGTATTCATATTAAGATGTTCCTCTTTGAATCTGAAGAGGATCCACATATCTAAGTTGGTTGAAAGTAGGACAAATTAACTAAAAGTTTGGTTTTAAGGATTTTCCTCTTGTAAAGATTCTAGAGGCGATTTCACCCCATGATGTCAATGTATTATATTTAGGTAAATATAATATGTAAGATTAATTTTAAAAGACAATTAGGAGGTTAAGGGTCAGTTGGCAGAGTAGTGTGTTTGTGTGTGTGTGTGTGTGTGTGTGTGTATGTGTGTATGTGTGTGTGTGTGTGTGTGTGTGTGTATGCATGTGTGTGTTTAAAAAGATGTTAGTGTGTCAGAATTTCTTTTAATTTATTTATTATCAGTTCTGATTACAAATATTGGACTCTGGACAAATAACAGCAAATACTCATGGTCGCCCTATGCTCCTCTAAAGAACAAGTATCAAAACTTATCATTATTTCTTCTACTTTGTACTCTTGAAAAAACTGCAATATGTAGATGTTTAATGAAATGAAAGAAGTTAGCTAAATTTAGATTTAGAATTACAGAGTTTGAATGTAAAAGTACATGTTAATATAAATATAATATGATCTACCTTAAAATTACAAAGAAAATCGTTAAATTGTTAGTATGGAAATAAACCTTCATATAAGGAGCTACACATTTAATTACAGGTAATAATTGTTATTTTACATGAATTTGTATGTCATTTAAGAAAACGGTAAAAAGACTGTATTAATAATACAGTCATTTTTCTTTAAAAAAATGGGAAAAAAATGTTATTTTGAATTATTAGCATAATACTTAAATTAACAGTTGGGTTGTTAATTTACGGATAATGTCTGTAATTTCACAGAGTTTTGTATGTAATTTAAAAAAAAGGTAAAACTACTGTAAATATTTAGAGTTATTTACCGTAAAATTAGGATCTTTTCTTACAGTGTGGGAAGACTCATCTCAGGAGACTCCAGCGCATTGTCTGCAGGACAGAGGTCTGCCATCTTGAGTGCAGCAAAACCAAAGACTGTACAAGACATGCTGTCATTCCTTGGCCTAACTGGATACAGCCGCCATCACATTCCTGACTTCACGCCTCTCACACAGCCACTCCGAGACATGTTGGCTGAAGCAGGAAACCGTAACCTGAAAGCCACATTGACATGAACCACTAATGCAGAACACTCATTCACAGCAACGAAGCAGGAGGTCAGCAAAGCCATGAGCACCTTCATGCAAGAGGGAGGACAACACCAGCCTGCCTCCCAACAGAAGCAAGACGCCATAATTCCTTGGCAACAGGGACAAGCGGATCCCAGAGACAGTGAGCCATGTTTCCTCCAGTTTGGATACTGGATGCCGGACTGCCAGCAAGAAGAAGACCGAGAGGCGGACCTGTCATCTGTCACATGTCATCTGTCACCTGACCTGTCATCACAGCCATCGATGGAGCAGCACCTCAGGATTGTGCATTGCCTAATTGCACCATGAAGTACCACCACTCTCCACTTGAACACTGTCAGTGTGGAATATCCAGAGACATCACAAGAACGTTGATCCAAGCAAGAAGTTTGGCCAAACATCAGAAGCCGACCACAACATGCGTCCACCTTGAGTTTTCTGAATCAAATGTTTCAGAAAAAGGAGGGATAGAGGAGATAGCTAATGTACTACAGCTCAAGTGAGACCATAGAGGGGTGAGCAGGTTGCACAAAGCAACTGGGATCCCTGTAATGTGTCACGAGCTCGAGGTCAACACAGAACAAGGCGTTCACACATTTTTGACTTAAAGTGCGTTCTCTATGACAGCAACAAGACAAGATCTCAAAAGTCTTACAACAGCCACACCAACTTTGTCAACGAGCCCAACAACATGGCAGACGGATTACAAGTTAACCTGGAAGAACCACATGACTGCAGAGATTGCACGGTCAGAATGGACTTGGAGAAAGAACCACTGGACAGTCCTGACTGAACACTGTTCACTGATGGACACTGCCACAGAGGAAAAGAGAGCAACAGCAACATCAACAACAGAAGAGACATTCAACCATTGCAGCTGATATCATCCCACAACCAGCATCTTCACAGCTCACAAAATTAGTGGCTTTGACAAAAGCACTGGAATACGCCAAAGGAAAATCAGTCAACATTTACACCGATTCAGCTAATGCATATGGAGCCGTGCATGTCGACGGTCCCCAGTGGTTGAGAAGAGGATTCTTAACTACAGCAAATGCACCAGTAAAGCACAGAAGCCAGTTGGAGCAACTACCAGCTGTCATCCTGCTACCACACAAAGTAGCAGGAATGAAATGCAAGGGACATCAGAACTTGACAACGACGGTGGCAAGAGGCAACGACAGCCATTGACACACCGGAACTCCCGAAACTTGGATTAAAGGACATTAAGCGCATGCAGAAAGAAGCAGGAGTTTATGAGCAGAATCAGTGGGCACACAAAGGAGCCAGCCAGAAAGAGGGTCTCTGGAGATCACATGATGGACACATGGTGGCACCTGCGAAGATGTGTCAAGGACTCATAAGACAGGCACATGGTCCCTCTCATGTGAATCCCAGAAGAACGGAGCAGGAGGTCTCCATCCTCTGGTGGCATCCCTACATGACAGAGATATGGCGTTCGAGGAGTGATCAGGTCTGACTGGCACAGTTTTGCAACCAAACACTTAACACATTCACATTCACACAGGAGCAGACTATCGCCCAGGGAGGGGATAGCAGAGTTCATGGCGTGGTTTTGGAGAATGTTTGAGAAATGAACTAACCACAGTTAAGTTTTTCTTTGAGCAGGTTACCGGAGCCCACCAGGAGCCAGTGGACTAAGTCCAGGCGAATGGGGTGCTCTGAAGTCATTGCAAGGACCTCGGAGCGCCCTCGATGTGAGTGGTCTCACACAAGTGACACCATTTCACATTTTTGTAAATATGTTCATATTTGTATTATACTGAGACATTAGAGCTAGAGTTAGGACTGCAACACAGGAAGATGTGTGCAGATAACATCGACTCTCACTGCTCACTGTCTCCTGTCATTAATGGCACCTCGATGTGCAAATGTTCTGTTTTTCCCCATAAGCTGTTTTAGGGTTCGAGCACGAGAGAGAAGGGTGCTGGACGAATACCTGCCTGCTATCAGATCCTAGTAGGATTTGAATATTTCTATGCCCTAGTCAAGGGCCATAGATAGGATCAATTACATTTATCATAATCAGTAAAGATAAATAAAGTTAGATTGGATTGGATAAGTAATTGAGACTCTGTTGGACGACGGATGGCCATTTAATAGATGATTCCTCCCAAACGGGGTGAGAAGCTGTTCCTCCGACTCAGTTAAAAATTGCGAATTCAAGCCTAGAAAGTATTAGATACTTATTAAATATAGAAAATTATTCGTAGTCAAGTGTCACATTCTGTATAGAGCTGGCCTAGTGGCCGCTGTGTGGTGTTGTGTTGTGTTTTCTCATTTTCTCCAACAGCTACACCTGACGCTCCAGCATCGACCTCCATCGTGTGCTGACTGCCTGCTGTGAGGAGCTGCCATGAGGAGCTGCCCACAGGAGCATCGGACACCATCATCACCTGGCTCAGAGAGACTGAGGAGCAGACGGAGCCATCCTGAGGACCCCTGCGATGCCATTCGGAGAAGAGGAACAGATGACATCATGTGGATATGCGAATCCACCGAAGGACCAACGGCTCAGCCAGTGAAAACCAAAAGGAATAATATCTCCCCAGGGGCTGGGACGCCCGGGAGGTATGAGACAGGTTCCAGAGAGACAAGGCTTTTCCGGCCTTTTGGATGACGGCAGAGAACCACGGCATGCAGGTAGCTGCATGTAAGCCGAGATCCTTGAGAAGTCCTCAGCTGAGATTTAGTGAGTGTGAATTGCTGGTAGACAGTTAACTGCTTGCAGTCTGTGGACGCAGTAGTTCATGCTCCCTCAGCTGAGTGGGACGATCGCAACCATCATTGACAATGGAACTGGAGTTGCAGAGCATGTATGCGGAGGGACTGGATTCACAGGGATGCACAGACACCTGCACAGAGACGCTTAGACAGTGCACACGTTACATCAACCGGAGCCATCAGAACAGCAAGAATTTTCACCTGTGTGATGAATACATTCACACTGACACTTAGTGTTATTTAGTTTCCTTGAGAAGCAGGGATGAAAGGAGGGAGTGATGTTCTTCCACAGGGATGCTGAATGATAATGAGTGATAATTCAAATGTTGTACAATGTTTGTTTACATAGAGCGTCAAAATTAAAGGGCTATTACTTGGTTGTTTATACTATTGGATAAGTATAAAAGGAGGGATTGTTAAGTTGTAATAGTTTATTTTGATAACATCTGCAGAGGTCTTATGTTTTAAATTAATATATATAGAAAGATATTATAATAGACAATATTAAGGAGAATATTGATATTGTTATTAATGTATTATGAAGCATAGGGGTAATGTTTACTCTATGCAAATGTAAATGGCAAGAATTAATGTATGTTGCATGAGAGTGACTGTATGTTAGTATTATAGATTGACGAAGCCGGTTGAAATCCGTGACGTGACTTACAATAACAAGAGACTTTTATTGTGAAGGTGACTGTAATTGACGGGATTCTTATTGTGAAAGCGACGGGACCGGAAGTGATGTTTCGACCGGTGAGAGAAAACTCCGCGTCTCAGAGAGACCGGCCTCTTTCTCAGGTAAGCTCGACGGGGGAGGCTGTGCTGCCGAGCTCCCGAGCCGGGAGCCGGCGCCGGCGCCGGGACACGAGGAGAGAGCGCGTTGAATGTTTGATTCACTTTTCTTGCCATTAAATGTTGATAACTTAATCCATGCGTGTCCGGAAGCCTGTTTCTCCACCATCTGCGTAGTGCCCCAGTTTTGAGAATACTTTACAATTTCCAAGTTTAAGTGTGAGGCACTTTATGTTTGTTTGTTGACTACCGAAAGAACACCGACATTAAACATTGAATGGGGTCAAATTAATCCTAAAGCGGGGGGAGGGTGTAATATTGATTCGGGTCAAAATGACCCTAAGGCAGGGGTGCTCAATACGTCGATCGCGACCTGCCAGTCGATCGCGGCGTAGTATTGGTAGATCGCATGACATAAAAAAAATTTGGCCCGCCCCCCTGTCACTTTCTCTATAGCGTCACATTACAGCAGAAGCACGTCATTTCTGTCTCTACGTGTTGCGTTAACAGTCCTCTGCGCTGTCTCGTGCGCCGCGGAGCTCCCGACACCGGTTTGCGCGCATCGGGACGGAGCAAAGAAAAAGTCACTAGCACCCCGTCAACAACTCTTCTCGGCTCGCGCGCGGCAGGTGAGCACACTTACTAGCCCCCCCCCCGTCGGTCGATCGCCTTGACTTGGTCACATAATAAGTAGCTCGCATGCTGAAAAAGTGTGAGCACCCCTGCCCTAAGGCAACACAAGGGTTAAAATGGTGTTTATTTTACCCTTCCACCTGTAATTTTTTTTTTTTGTAGGTCCTACGATCTCATCACACTTATGGAGCATTTTTCTCTGAGCATCTAATAATGAAACGGGTTGGTTTACAATGTTGTTACTTTAGGGAGCGGTCTGTTTGATGCAGATGCTGAAAGGTAATCTCTCGAGGGGGCGTGACAGCGCATTCTTATTTGACACCCTGGGAATAAGAACGAGAAAGACAAGAGAAAGGTAGAGTTTTGTACACCTTTGTTTCCTTTGTAAAACCTGTTGGCGACTTCATTGTTTGGTCGATCCACGAAGTTGTCGGCTTGGGTCACTATGGCTTCCTTCACCATCTTGTACCCGGACACAAACACCATCTTTTCACCGCCGAGGCGGACGCTGAACACCTTTCCATAGACGTCAGCCAGCTGCGGACAATGAATCGTGAAAAACACGGTGATAAACCAGAACGCACAGCATAATAAATAATTTAAAAACTCAACCTGCCATTGTGGTATTTGAATGTCTCAAGAAAATTCACATTTAAAAAATATGCATGAATGGATCCGACTTTACCTTGGAAAAATAAATGTGTGGATGTTTACTGTCCACACTGAAGAAATTCCCCACAAATGGAAGAGCCAAAGGTCCTGGAGGATAATTTGGAGGATTCCTGTTTTTGAAGAAGTCTGCTATTATGATCAAAATAAATATGAAGAGAAAAAACACCATGAGGTAAAAATT
Organism: Pseudoliparis swirei; assembly: GCF_029220125.1. Classification (NCBI taxonomy): domain Eukaryota; kingdom Metazoa; phylum Chordata; class Actinopteri; order Perciformes; family Liparidae; genus Pseudoliparis; species Pseudoliparis swirei. The sequence continues at coordinate 24,918,118 of NC_079392.1, read as the reverse complement.
CAGCAGGATATTATACAGCCACATAGAGAGTTGAACCAGCAGCAGGAGGACAGTCTGAGCGTCTCAACAATGTGTTGTTCCTTTTAAAACACCAGTAATGCGACACCTACTCACACCTGCCTACCCCTTTTTTAGTCCGCACACCTAGTGGTTACACATCGTAATGACATTCCAGGACGACTTCTGTAATCATTCATTCAGTCTACACACACAGCTACCTTTTCTTTGTCAAACAACATCTCTGTCATCGAACTAATTATGAAAACTGAGTAATTATCAAATAAAATCCTGTCCAGTAATCTGATGGCAATAACTCATGAGCAAAGCAATCTCTGCTCAGAAATGTCATCATACAGATTTTTAACCCTTGTGTTGCCTTAGGGTCATTTTGACCCGAATCAATATTACACCCTCCCCCCGCCTTAGGATTAATTTGACCCCATTCAATGTTTAATGTCGGTGTTCTTTCGGTAGTCAACAAACAAACATAAAGTGCCTCACACTTAAACTTGGAAAACAATATTAATTCTAATAATTTTCTGGAGGTTTTAATTGCTGGCGTCAAATTGAACCCAAAGGGTAAAATATGTTAGTAAATATAAAGGTAACAGGAGGGTGAAACATTGAATCGGGTCAAAATGACCCAAAGGCGGGGGGAGGGTGTAATATTGATTCGGGTTAATAGGACATTTCAAGGCTATCTCCATGGCAACGACCATCTTGCGGACTGAGAACTTTGTCTGTTGTGGCCTGGGGGAGGACGACTTACCAGGCCACTCACACACGAACTTCCACACACACACTGATATGCATTCACTACCCTCACCCCCATCCCACGCCTTCGCCTGCTTTATGCCCCCAGTGTGGTCTACTGGCGCTCTAACGGGCTGCCGGATGGCTGGCTGCCTGTCTACGCTGGTTACCTTCTGCCCCCCTACGGCTGAGCTTGACCACCCAGTCTTTGGTTTACCTCCCCTCCCCCCTTCCTCCACGTTGCACGTCTTGTTTAGATGTATGTGCTTTTGTGCTGAGGTGTTTTTTTTCTGCTCCCACACTGTACCCCTCTAGGGGCATATTCTGGGTTTTTTTTATTTTCTCCTCTCTTCCCTCGTGTTATGCTGTAATCTTCCTGGATCTGCCTGTAATTTCCCGCTTGCGGGATCAATAAAGTATACATCTATCATCTATCTATCTATCTATCCTCACCGCAGGCATCACTGTGTGGTACGGAAACACCACACAGGCAGAGAGGAAGGCTCTGCAAAGTCATAAGGACCGCGGAGAGGATCACAGGGACACAACTTCCGTCCATGGACTCTATGTATGTGCAGCGCTGTCGGAAAAGAGCAGAGGGAATCATTGGAGACTCACTTCATCCAGCTCACTCTCTGCTCCGACACAAACACTGCACATACAACCTGAGACACAGCAGAGCGGACAGCATCGTCACCCACAGGACTCGCTTCTTTAACAGCTTCTTCCCTGCCACAGTCAGACTGATGGCACAACACAACTACTGAGAAATGCGCACTCCTTGAAATTGTGAAAAAATGTGCAATACTACAATCAGTGCAATACCCCCACACAACCTTCCCCCAACATCTGAACATGTGCAATATCCCCATATAACTGTCCCCTTCCCCCTCTTTCTTTCTTTTTACAACCTAGGTACAGCACTAACCTATAATTACCTACTTATTATCTCTGCACTCTCCTTTCTTATGTTTATTTTTGATAACCTGTTCCTGTACTTAATACTGTTAATACTGAATACACTTTACCACTATGTAGGCCTACAGTGTGTTTTTTGTACAGTGTTTAAAAAAATATATTTTTCATATTTCTATTATTATTACGGTTACTATTATTATTATTACAGTGTGTTTGTTTTGTACCTCTGTTGACTCGGAGAACCCTGCAAAAATAATTCCGATGTGTCTGGACTGCTGGTCAAGGCACAGATGTCATTGTCAAATAAAAAACCTTGAACCTTGAACCTTGAACCTTGTGTGCAACAGAAAACATGTTTAATTTACTCGTAAGAAATTCAAAGAGACTAATCCTAATTGTGTTGCATTCATACTAGTGAGTATACATGCAAAAGCAAAGAGGGAACAGATATGCATTTTTTATGAAACTGAAGAAATTCCCCACAAATGGAAGAGCCAACGTTCCTGGAGGACAATTTGGAGGATTCCTGTTTTTGAATGTGTCTGCTGTTATGATCAAAATAAATATAAACAGGAAAAACACCATGAGGTAAAAACGCAGCAGAAAATTATACAGCCACATAGTTCGAGAGTTGCAGCAGGGGGGAGAGTCTGAGCGTCTCAACACTGTGTTGTTCCTTTTAACCCTTGTGTTGCCTTCGGGTCATTTTGACCCGATTCAATATTTAACCCTCCTGTCGCCTTCGGGTCAATTTGACCCGATTCAATGTTTAATGTCGGTGTTCTTTCGGGAGTCAACAAACAAACATAAAGTACCTCACACTTAAACTTGGAAAACAATATTAATTCTAATAATTTTCTGGAGATTTTAATAGCTGGGGTCATATTGACCTCAAGGGTAAAATATGTTAGTAAATATAAAGGTAACAGGAGGGTTAAACATTGAATCGGGTCAAATTGACCCGAAGACAACACAAGGGTTAAAACACCAGTAATACGTAATTTTTTCTAGTTTGATATCGCTTGTTCTTTATTCAATCCTACTGCAAGGAAGTAAATTGAACCATGCAACACTTCCTTAGATCAGCGAACAAAGGTTAAAGTTAAAGTAAAGTGATGTGTCCAGTCACACATAGTTCATCTATGAATATCAGTATGTGTATTTCTACAACAAAGCTGTAAATATATACTCATACATTGTGTTGAGAACTCTCATAAACTACTACAATATTGCATACAATGTTATCAATCCTAACAAGTCTACAGGAGATATAAAGTATCTCTTGAAAAAAGAAAACATTTTAAACGCAGATTTTTTGAATGTGTGTGAACACATGTCTGTGGAGAAGACCGTGAGAGTGCAGGTGCTTTAATAACTGTACCTGTAAGATATATACAAGGCATCTGGGCTTACCGCCTTGAAACAATGAGTAAGTCCAATCTGTCTTGGAACTTGCAAATATCTTCTGATCTGGGTGAATCTCCACAGACTTGGGGATCTTTTTATTATTTTTTTCATGAATTTATTCTGGTTGTCTCAGAGAAAACATGTGGACAGAGTGGCTGATGATTTGTGTAAATGCAAGGATGAGTAAAGGTTTGAGCAAATCAGCGAGGCTTAGCCAGGATCCTGAACGCTTTGGGGGAATAGGTGAAGCCCAGCAAACCCTCCAAGCTGGGCATCTCTCCAGGAACAGGAGAATCCAGGTCTGGCACACATCTCCTCATCTGACTGGACCAGACTGAGGGGGCTATACACAGTTCATAGTTCTGCACCATCTACAGTCTCCACACCATAGTCCCTCAGACTTGAGCTGGAGCTGGACTGCCCACTGGACTTCACACCTGGACTTCCCCTGACTGGTTCCTGGACAGGTGGTCAGGTGGTGCACAGTGGGGGCACACCTTCACCCTGAATCCCTCACCCTGAACAGATCCCCTCAGCCCCCCCCTCCTCACTCCTGTACACACTACACACATGACTGTGGTTCCAGGTTCAACCATCACATCATTTAAGGATGACACAGTGGTGGTGGGCCTGATGACAGGATCGACAGCGGAGGAACACCTGGAGAGAGTTGCTGATCTGTCACCTGGTGCCAGGACAACAGCCTCATCATGAATGTCACCAAAACTACTAAGGAGCTGATTGTGGAGGAGGGTAGGGACACAGAGGACATACCACCACTGGGGGGACACGGGACTACTGTGGAGACTGTATAAATACCTGGTATGGGAGTCCACATCACCGAGGATCTGATGACCACATCAACAACACACACATGGCCAGATGGAGGCAAGGCCAGCGCCACAGGCCAAGCTCAGCTGAAAAAATTTAAGAGGATCCTTCAGTCCTTCCTCCTCAGACTCTGGCTGTGAGAGCGGGTCGACAAGGTGGATCCACAGCTGGCTTGCAACTGCCTCTGCTCAGGACAGGAAGGCAGAGAGTAGAGTAGTGTGTTGGGCACTGGAGCCACAACTCACCACACCCTGCCCACCTGCACACACCAGGAGTGCAGCAAGAGCAGAGCCGGCAGGATCAGGATCCTCACCACCCCAACAACAGACTGTTTCTGTTTCGGCTGTGGCAGGGGCGCTCAGTCGTCGGCAAGCACAGAGAGCAGAAGAGAGAGTTGAGACTTTCCTTTCTTCATCAGGAGGTCAGGGACCCAGCCACCCGGACCCACATAGACCCCCCACAACTGCCCCTCACACACACACCACACACACACACACACACACACACACACACACACACTTGTGTTTGTTTTTTTTTTTTTTTTGTTGTGTACTTGCTGTCTTTGCACATTGCATGCTGAGCATTGCCACTTTCATTTCACTGCACACCCTGTGTGTGTATGTGACAAATAAAACATCTTGAATCTTGAATCTTGAATCTTGAAAAGGTGAAGCGTTGGAGGAAAGATGTAAAGAGAAGGAACAGCTCCATCCTGGCCAGGTGCTCCCCTAAACACACACGTTTACCTGCGGGGAAACAGTCATTTTGAGAAATTAACTCTAGGGTTAGCCTTCAAAAACACGTCATGCCTGCAGAATAGTCTCGCTGAAAGTGTATCGAGCAAACCTGCTGAAAACGGCAGGAAGGCCTCTCTTCTGCGGAACTGGCCCTCTGAGTCCAAGAAATGCTCGGGATTGAAGACATCTGGAGTCGCCCACTCCTTCTTATCAACCAGCACAGATGCAAGAACTGTATTTATGGCTGTGCCCTGGAGAAATAAGCACGAGATATCGAGATCAGTCATGTACAAATAACTTGTGCATTTCAAAGCTTGTCGTTCATATCTGAATGGGCCTGGTAAGTAGTCATTTACTTTGGGTATTAAGTATCCTCCCAGTGTAGTGTCTTTATTGGCCATTTTGGGGAATCCTACGGGAACGATATTTCCAATCCTCTGAGTCTCATGGATGACGGCGTCGGTGAAGGGCATGTTGGGTCTGTCGGCCACGGTGGGCTGACGAGACTGTCCCACCACTCCGTTTATCTCTGCCTGGACTTTCTCTGAGTAAAGAAGCAGAGCGCATGGACATTAATATGCAACTTGGGGGGGGGGGAAAAGCACCAAATCCATGAATAATCTTCATGAGAACACTCCTGTGCTCACTGTGATGATTAGGAGACCCACCCTGTATCTCCGGGTAGTGCACCATGTAGAGGAGGCCCCAGCGTAAAGTGGTGGCAATTGATTCGGTACCAGCCTCAAACAGGTCCAGAATGCAAACCTGCAGCGTTTCGAGGTTGAAGCCGGCTTGGGGATCCTCCTTTTTCTGAAAAAAGTTTCATCAGCATTGGCTGTGCTGTCAAATGTTGTTGTTTCAGTTATGCACCTTGCCTGTAAATCATGAATGATGTGTGTTGACATTACCAGCGGCATATTAGCGTAACTTAATAAAACATTTATGTAACTCAGAAAAATTCCCTTCTGGTCACATGACATCTATCGCTTCAGTCCCTCCTGGAGAGGGATCCTCCTCTGATGCTCTCCTGAAGGGGTCTTCCCTTTTTTTCTCCTTGAAAGTTGTTTTTCTATTTCTTGGAAGTTTTTCCTGATCTGATGTGAGGTCAAAGGTCAGGGATGTCGAATGTGTACAGATTGTAAAGCTCTCTGAGGCAAATGGGAAATTTGTGATATTGGGCTATATACAATAAACTGAATTCAATTGATTTTAAACTCTTGGTTCATCGTATCTGCAACAATTGATGGTGCGTGAAGACATTTGTGACCCTGTGATTCACGTCTTGAAGGAGGGGGGATGTGGCATTGTGGAACGTAAAGGATGCCATGGAGCTTCACCGGAAATTGTGTAAATATCTTATACCTTTTCCATCTCTGCCAGGTATACGTCGATGTAGTCCCGAGGGTCATCGGGGTTCCACTCCTCCTGGTGCTTCACCACTTCCTTTTTCAGGAAAGTCATGATCTTCTGGTAGTTGCCGAGGACGGTCTGGTGAGGCCCCGGCAGGTGCTTCAGCAAGCCGGGGAAGGCGTTATACAGCTGTGGATGGGGACGAAACCCTCATATCAAGTTGCGGACCAACAGCTTGTTTTGTGTTTTGTGATCGTTGAGACACATCGGGGAGTTACCTGACTCAGAGGTGAGCCGGCGAGCACAATGGCCTCATTGTCCATCTCCAGAAACCTTCGAAAGTCTTCATCGCTGTAGTCAAAGCGATGTCCGAAGAGCACGGTCGAGATGATGTTGCTCACTGCGGTCGTTATGAGGTAGTGGGGGTTGAATGGTCTGCCTGGGAAAATATATACACGACGGATTTCAATTCTAGTGATAGTGGAACCGTATTTGGATGTAAATCACCCAGCGGATGAATCACTTCTTGCCTTGTTCCTCGTTGAAAGCTTCACAGAGGAATCTGTTTTCCACTTCGATGTCTTTTTCCAACGACTTCTGGCCCTCGCCGAAGTGACGCAGGTGAGTGTTGGCGAACTTCCTCTGCTGCTTCCAAAGGTACCCGTTGCTCAGACCTATGCCTGTGGAAAGATTTGACCATTTACAAATCTGTCACTGCCGAGTCCCTCCGGATGTGGATGGAACGCTACAAAGTCAATATGTGTCTCAAGGGTTTAGGACACGGTCATTACTCACCGATTCCTTTGAAGACTTCGTGGAAGAGAGGGACAATGGGGCGATCGACAAAGCTGTCCAGCTGGTGAACGAGAGCCTCTTTGACCATCTTGAGGCCCGAAATGAACACTATCCTCTCGCTGCCTTTCCTCAGGCTGAACACGGGGCCGTACTCCTCAGCAAGCTGCGTTCAAAAAGGTTTCAACACAATGTATTAGTATATATTTACAGCTTGGTTGTAGAATTACACATACTGGTATTCATAGATAAACTCACTTTTTTGATAACTTTAACCTTTGTTCGCTGATCTAAGGAAGTGTTGCATGGTTCAGTTTACTGCCTTGCAGTAGGATTAAATAAATAACAAGGGACACGGGCGTCGTTAGGTTCAGCTTCTCTAAAATGTTCTTCAGGCCCACCAAATAATTGGCATTATTGGCTTTAAATGTTTTAGTTTTTTTGTGATGTCATTAAATGAAACTATTGTTTCTCACATGGACACCTTATTTCTAACTCCAACATTCTAGCTACATATGTGCATGCATTCTGGTTTGTATGTTTTCTGCTTTTCTCCCTATTCAAATTACAATCCTACAATCATACTTAACGATATAATCCCCGGGGCACTAGGACCTTGGGGAAGCTGCTGCACTGTTTTTCTCACTCTGCCAAGTAAACTGTCAACAACAGCCTGGAATGAGCTCAAAGTCAATGATGCACGGAGTCCAGGTAGTTACAGAATGTGTATCTCGGTATTAACGAGTGTTATCTGCTTAAATTTAGCTTTACTTGAGGCAAATGAAAGGGAAAATACAATAAATGACTATCGACATCTCTCTATTCTTTGCATAAATAAATATTAGCATGTTTTTTCCATTAAATGTTATATTTGACACTGAACTAGTTCACCTTTATCTAAGTGATTGTGTCCAAATGAGCATAAAATATCACTATGACCCTGAAATTATGTCTAACAAAGGATATCTGGGACAAACATAACTGCACATGCTGCTCCCCTTGGGGCGTAGCCCCCACTTTCTCTGAATCCTACAAATGCCCCTGACAAGGAATATCAAACTAGAAAAAACACTTGAGTTGCGGGTGTCTGGTGTTATTGTGTATTTACTTTTATTCCTTCTCGGACATTAAAGATTAACCTCTTGGAAATGAGGTGGTGCTGTGCAACCTCACCTTCTCCAATGTTTTGAAGTCCATTCTTGTGAAAACATTTCCTAGAAAAGGCATCGCCCAAGGTCCAGGGGGAAAGCTGTGCGGTCTCCAGTTTCTCACCACATCTGTCAGAAGTAACACCGCAAAAATGAACAACAGCCAGCCAGTGAAGTCCATAAAATCAAAAAGTGCTTCAAAAATCATAATTAATATGTTTCCAAAATGCCTCTGCGTAAAAATCAGTGTGCTTCCACTCGTGAGGTCGTGGTGCGTCTCATTAGATCTGAGGAGTGAGGAGGGGGAGGAAACTGAGAGGGAAATGAAGGGGCCCCAACAAGAGCATGTGATGCAACATGTTTGGCCTCTGATCCTTTGACGTGAAAAAAAGACCTGGGGCCTCATTCATAACGGCGTGCGTAGGATTTGCGTAGGAAGGTTGCTTACGTAGTAGAAAGCAAAAAAATAGGGGGAAAAAATTACGCCATTTTCCCATTCATAAAACCTTGCGTAAATGCGAGGGAAGTGCGTACCGCACATCCTACGCCGGTTTCCCTTTATAAATCACAATCAACTTGAAATGCGGAGCAGCTTTTGCGGTCTTCCCGTCACACCCATATTTGCCCATAAATAGTCATTGATACGCCCATAATGAATATTCATCAAACTACACACAAACTACATCGAACATGGCAAACAAGGAAAAAAGAGGCAAAAAAAGAAACTTTAACAACTGTGAAGTAGAAATCCTTGTCGGAGAAATCGAGACGAGGCAACACATTTTGTTTGGTGGCCATAGCATTGGCGTAACAAATGCCAAAAGGCAAGAGAGTGGCAGCATGTGACAGATGCTGTCAACGCTGCATCAGCACAGGGTCGCACTGTTGCGGAAATCAAAAAGAAGTGGTCCGACATTAAGGTGGACGCCAAAAAACGCCTGGCATCACACAGGCAGAGTGTGTGTGCCACGGGAGGGGGAACAGGAGCACCGGAGCTCACCCCTATGGATGAAAGGCTGGCCGGTATAATCGGCGAGTCCCTGCTGAGTGGAGTGGTGACGGAGGCAGATGGGGACACTGATGTTAAGGTGAGAGAGGGCGAGTGCAATCACTGGCACCGACAACTCACTGGCACCTCACTGGCAACTCACTGGCACCTCACTGGCACCTCACTGGCAACTCACTGGCACCTCACTGGCACCTCACTGGCAACTCACTGGCACCTCACTGGCACCTCAGTGGCAAGTCTGTGGCAAGTGCCACAGACTTGCATAGATAATGTATTTTTTTAGACTTACTTAAAATATGCAATACGATATTGCTGTACAATACTGCTGTACTATATTGAATATTGTTTTGCTACTACTACGTTTCACTTCGTAATATATAACACTTATATACCATGATATGTATAATGTACCTGCCTTTCTTTAATAATAAAAAATATATAATTATTTTTTTACCATGTCATACTGTTATACCTCCATGAAATTCTCCTTTGAGGAGATGCCACTGTTAGTCTAAAGTTTAAGCACTGGCACTCAGTGACACTTGCCGGCACTTGCCAGCAGATGCCACTACTAGTCAAAAAGTGCCACTACTAGTTAAAAAGTGCCACTACTAGTCAAAAAGTGCCAGCAGGCGGAGGGTCGGCCGCGGTGAGTCTGCGACGATTTAGTGACAAGCTTCACTGAAGTGCCCGGACAGCGGAAGAAATCACTTTCATGATCACAGAATGGAGGAGCTGCGGTTTAGCTAGATTGATAGATAGATAGATAGATAGATAGATAGCTAAAATAGCTAGATACACAGATGGATATATATATATATATATATATATAATTAGTGTCTTTTTGTAGACACTTACTTACAATATGCGATAGTGCTGTACATTACTGCTGTACTATATTTAATATTGTTTTGCTTCTTCACTTTGTAATATATTGTAGCGACCCTGTGAAGTGGCTGTCAATCAAAGTGTGGCACCGTGCATGCTGGTCGAGGGGGCGTGCCTGTGATTGGCGGAGTAGAGGGGAGGCGGGGTTAACCTATCGGAAAACGGGAGTTAAGGGTGGTTGACGGGAACCGTTGTTGTTGACTTTCGACCTGCTAAGCTGAGAGGAACACGCTGTATGTGTTGGTGGATGCCCAATAAAGGGAGGATTAATAACGTCGTCCCGTCTCCGTGTCATCAGTGCCATAACGTCCGAGACGTTACAATATCATGGTATATAAGTGTAATAGATTACGAAGTGAAACGTAGTAGCAAAACAATATTAAATATAGTACAGCAGTAATGTACAGCACTATCTTATTGCATATTGTCAGTAAGTGTCTACAAAAAGACACTAATTAATATATATATATATTAATTAGTGTCTTTTTATATATATACACACATCCATCTGTGTATCTAGCTATTTTAGCTATCTATCTAGCTAAACCGCAGCTCCTCCATTCTGTGATCATGAAAGTGATTTCTTCCGCTGTCCGGGCACTTCAGTGAAGCTTGTCACTAAATCGTCGCAGACTCCACTGCGGCCCGACCCTCCGTCTGCTGGCACTTTTTGACTAGTAGTGGCACTTTTTAACTAGTAGTGGCACTTTTTGACTAGTAGTGGCATCTGCTGGCAACTGCTGGCAAGTGCCGGCAAGTGCCACTGAGTAGCTGTGGCAACTACTGGCAAGTGCCACTGAGTGCCAGCGTCGCTAGGGGGATCTCGCCCCTACTGCATTTTTAAGGAGTGCCAAATTGTGCAGCACAGCACACGCCCTCACAATTTGGCACACCTTCAAATCAAATCAAATTTTATTTATATAGCACATTTAAAATAGATTTTCGGTCGAACCAAAGTGCTGCACATGCCTTGTCCGGTTTATAGCAAAGCTTTCCTCCTGTGGCATCGAGGCAGCGCCACCTGCCCTTTAGCAGGCCTATTGAGCGCTCTACCACAGCTCGTGCCTGGCTGTGGCGAGTGTTGTAATTTCGCTCCTCTGCGCTCTGCGGGTTGTTGAACGGGGTGAGCAGCCACCGCTTGAGGGGATATCCACTGTCACCTGTAGTGTTGATACATAGGTTATATAACGCAGCATATATACATTATTAATTATTTAGGAGTTTTAAAATCTTACCCAAAAGATACCCATCACGCACAGCTCCAGCCTCAAGTCGGCGGCCAACACTGCTGTTTCGCCAAATGAAGGAGTCGTGCGTTGACCCAGGCCACCGAGCAACCACATTGGTGAACAGCATGTTAGCATCACATATAATTTGGACATTAATCGAATGAAAGTGCTTTCGATTAACGAATGCACTTTCATTGATACTGGGTGCCCTTACAGCAATGTGAGTGCAGTCAATGGCACCGATTACATTTGTGAAACCGGACATTGCTGCAAATTGCATATTTATTTGCCTGCTCATCCACCGTGTAAGGAAACTTTATGTATAAAGGCGACAACGCAATTATACCTCCCAACACATCTGGCATAATACGGCTGAGGGTGGGCTGGGATATCCCGACCTATCAGCCATTTCCCTCTGAAACGTGCGGTTGCCAGAAATCCAAGTGTTGTCAATACTTGGATTGGAACCGCATGCTCGGTTCCTTCGGTGCTCCGCTCTAACTCCGGACCCAACACAGCACACAGCTCTAGTAAACGGCTCTTGAAGTCGGAACCGGCTCATGAGCCACTCATCATCATTGGCCAGCAAATCTTGCGGTCTCTGAAATTACGCACCCTCCGCACTCTTCCATTTGCCAAGTCCTCGTGCCAAATCAGCCATTGTGCGTCATTACGCATTGTGGCACGTCTTTTATACACACCCGGCCACCTGATTGTATATGATAAGGTACAGGTGGTGAAATGACCCTGCTTTTATTGACTGGTCCATTTGCTAGCCATAATAAGACGGAGATTCGTCCTAATCATAAGGAATATTAATAGTTATATGGCTTCCTTTTCACTCTATATGTAAGGCACCTAAAGCTGAATCTGTGTTAACCCTTGTTTTAGCCTGCTACTGTTAGAAGTTATTATCGATAATTGATTTTAGACCATGAAGCTTTTTAATGACAGAACGTATATAGTTGCACACCGAGGTGTGCCCGTCACCAGACGCACATGATATATCAGTATAGACGTAATTCTGTCCTCCTGCTTACCGCATCATTTATGAGAATACATTTCATAACATTAACACAACATATTCGAGGTGGTTTTAAATAACATATCCGTATTTATTTATTTCTCCAAGTTATGTGTCTGTGTGCACTGAGGAGTCGCAACAGAAGTTTGTTTAATCATTTTAAGATTGGCTTTAATCAATGTTTGAAAAGTAGTCCTTCATATGATAAATGAGTAACATATTGATGGTATTATTTCCACATATTTCTCTCCATTCTTCCTTCTGCCAACGGTGTCGCAGTTTCTCGTCTCTCCTGTTGTTGTGCTTAGTGCGTACGCATGGGTTCGAGTTTGCGTGGAGGACCGCACCTTTTCCAGTCAAGTTAGTATTTTATAAATCGCAAACCTTGCGTAGAAACGGCGTACGCCATTTTTTCTTGCGTAAATCCCTTTATAAATGAGGCCCCTGAGCTTGAAATCTTCCAGACAGTTTTATGTGCACTGCTTGCTTATCATTTTGATTGAATAGAAAAATATTAAACAGTAATAAGGCAAAGTACGTTATACCGTTTGGACTTTGTACACTGGATAGATCTGTTATGTAAGTTGTATATAAAAGATATCTTGAGTATACAAGTTACATTTGACCGAGTGTAAGCATTAAATCATTCATCCAAAAGCTTTGTACTTAATACACAATAACAAACGTGTTTTCTCGTTAGATATCCCTTGTAAACTGAAGCGTGGAACACTTCCTTAGATCAGCGAACAAAGGTTAAACACCTGAACTAATTCTTAAATATGTATTCTTAAAAGCTGCACCAGTAGTTCCAGCCAGCGCCACATTTACATGCTGCAAGATCTAAATAATAATAATAATCCATTGATTTATGGTTCCGAAGGGGGTGATTCTGCAAAATGTTTACTTTTAGTATCGTAACTAAAATATGAATTTAGGACGTTTACTTAGAACAAAGTATTTCTACTTGTGGGATTTTCCAACAAGAGCATTGCTTTAAAATTTACATCAACAAAAGATCTGCGTAGAGCTGGATGCTTATTTTTATATACAACAAGCATAAATATACTCTATTAGTATCATATCACTGTGATAATATATATATATATATATATATATATATATATATATATATATATATATATATATATATATCCTGTCAGTCATTACAATGAGAAACCTTCTTAGAAATAATGACTTAGTAGCTCATATTTATGACTTGCACTCTCATAAGTCATAATTATGAGATCGATATATTTTGAGAATGTTTCTTTAAATGATTTACAGGATTTTAAAAATTATTTCATATCACAGCATCTTTGAAAAATATGATTAAAACATGTTGCACTGACTAAATCATGACCAAAACAAAAAATAAAATAAATGTGACTTTAAAGTAAACCCACTACCATTTTTATGTATCTACTGAGCACTCCACTTGTCAAAGTCTCTTCCCTGCATGTTATGTAATGTGCTTTTATTTTGAAGGTCAGAAACGCAAAAACAAGGCTCGTCTCGTATCAGGATTTCCATTCACGTGCAACACAAACATTCCGCCCGTGTCCTAAACTGATCTCGGACCAGCAGAAGTTAACGGCGTAACATTTAAATAGTCGGCAGCGTTAAGCCAACATGCACGTGGAGGCGATATACAACGTGCTCGGCTTGGAGTGGATGGACGGCAGGACTATTTTGATATTTATTTTAGTTTTGCTGGTGTTAGCGGATGTTTGGAAGAACCGAGCTCCGCCGAACTTCCCCCCGGGGCCCTGGGCTCTCCCGTTCATCGGGGACCTCCATCGCATGAACCCCTCCAGATTCCACCTGCAGATCGGAGAGGTATGTTTCAAGTTTTTTTATTGTCACATCCCCTTTTATACAAGTATAATCGGTTCGTGAAATTCTTATGTGCAAAACACCCGACAGCAGTAGCAGACTAAAAAAAGAATAAGAATGAGAATAAACTATACAATATCCACACACAAAAAAAGAAGAAAGTATTAACAATATATGTATAAAACAATGTAATAGAATATACATCATGACAATATATATATATAAAACAATTGTAATAAAATATACACTTTTTTTGAGACTATATATATATATATATGTATATACATACAATATATATATACAATATATATATATATAAACAATGTAATAAAATATACACCATGGCCATAGATATTCACAGAATATGTTCTGGTGTGTAGTGTTAATGAGGGTCTCAGTCCTTGTTCAGCAGCCTGATGGCCTGACTGTTATATGATCAGTGTGCAAACAAAACAAACACACACACAGGCACACACAGGCCAGGGTGTTGTGTGGAATAGTGTTACCCTGCTATGTGATTCCCTCCCCGTTACCTTTTACCTGGACTCGCCCTCGTCCGTCCTCTTAGTCAACGGTCATTTTATCTGGAGGGAAACAAACAGGTGATTTTTAACTACTTTACAATCTTCTGAGTTGGTTATTAAATCTCCCCTTCGGTATCACTGAAGTATTATTCTTATTTTATTAATTTTCATATCTGTAAAGCAACTAATAACTGAAGTTACTGCGGATGAGCCGTCATCCGCGGAACCTCACTGCGTCATGCTTGCCGTTGCCAGCAGGGTTGCCAGGTCTGTGTGACAAAACCAGCCCAATGGCCAATCAAAACCAGCCCAATGGCCAATAAAACAAGCCCAAAAAACAAGCCCAATATCAGAACTCAAAATATGCCCGTGCCAAACCATATACACTGCTTTTAAAGTCCAACAACATTGCTATCATTGCCAAATGTATTGTAATATCTACAAAGTAACAACAAATGGTTAGTATGCCAGCATTAAAAGCAGTTTTCCCGAAACAGTTATTTCACCTAGGTCCTAAAATGGCCTTGTGTAATTAGATACAGTATATTATCATAAATAAAATACAGGACTGTCTCAGAAAATTAGAATATTGTGATGAAGTTCTTTATTTTCTGTAATGCAATTAAAAAAACAAAAATGTCATGCATTCTGGATTCATTACAAATCAACTGAAATATTGCAAGCCTTTTATTCTTTTAATATTGCTGATTATGGCTTACAGCTTAAGAAAACTCAAATATCCTATCTCTAAATATTAGAATATCATGAAAAAGTATACTAGTAGGGTATTAAACAAATCACTTGAATTGTCTAATTAACTCGAAACACCTGCAAGGGTTTCCTGAACCTTGACAAACACTCAGCTGTTATAAATCTTTTTTTTTACTTGGTCTGAGGAAATATTAAAATTTTATGAGATAGGATTTTAGAGTTTTCTTAAGCTGTAAGCCATAATCAGCAATATTAAAAGAATAAAAGGCTTGCAATATTTCAGTTGATTTGTAATGAATCCAGAATGCATGACATTTTTGTTTTTTTAATTGCATTACAGAAAATAAAGAACTTTATCACAATATTCTAATTTTCTGAGACAGTCCTGTATAGCTCTGTGAAGGTGTAGACCAATTCACTGACGGACAAACTAACCTGTTGCTTTGTCTTGAGGCTTTCTCTTCCCTTTTCTCTCTTCCTCCCTGCCTGGACAACATGAATGTACTGTTTTTACTTCATATGCATTTACTGTAGTTAATGCAATACCTTATTTCAACTGAAACACCTTATGTTGCTTCACTATATTTTTATCATATACTTATAGTTCAAACTATGTACGCACTCGACAACTGGAGAACGGAGCAGCATTTCGAATGTGTTTCCCCGTTTTGCTGTGGTTTTGGAGATCACTGGTGCGCACGAATCTCGGTTTTGCAGTACCGACAAAAAGCTTTGGTATCATCCCCAGCCACACGTTCTATCCATTCTTTAATTACGTTTTCACTTTCCCATTCTTTCGTATATTTCTTCCCGTATTTAGCCCACTTACCGGGTGGCATGTTTCTCCAGTGTAGCTAGCTACACTAACTACCAGACCAGAGTTGGGATCGAGCGGGTCGCGGGAGACTGAGAGCGGCGAGAGCTTTAGGTGCGTGTGTGTATGTGGGCGTGTCCCATGTCCATGTGTGTACGTGCTGATCTGGAGTCAGTTTGGTAGGATTTGGGTAGAAATAAATTATTTCATTTAAAATATGGATTTTTATTTAAAGATATTCATGTAATTTGCATGCAAAATAGGTCTACCCGAACCAGCGGACAACAAATTCAACCCGCGGCAACACTTCAAAAGTAGCCCAATTCCGCGGGAAAACCGCGGACCTGGCAACACTGGTTGCCAGGTGTAATTGTACGGGGGCCGTACAGTCCAAAAAGCACGGAAGGAGATTGACCTATATTTAAGCAATAATTTATCAAATTTGATATAAGTCAAAAAACATATAGATGTTTTGGACATTATATGTAATAAAATTATAGTAACATATTAAGTTACACTACTGTTATGGTTTTGATTGGGAAAAAAATACCACAAAATAACCACAAGGGGCCGTAATACCTACTGTAGCCGGCTGTGGTCAGGTAAAGCCAGACAGAGTTTTGCTGCTCCACATCCCTCAGAAAGTAGGTTCACAACTCAAAGTCTGCTCTCTGTGTTCAGTTTGCAGCGAAATACGGAAACGTCTTCAGCCTCCGGCTCTTCGGTGGAAGGATCGTGGTCCTCAATGGCTACAAGCTGGTTTGGGAGGCCCTGGTCCTAAAGGGAGAGGACTACGTGGACCGCCCCAGGATACCGATGTTCGATGCATTGTCCAACAACAAAGGTGGCGTCGCGTTGCATCGTGTTTCAAAATAAATGTTGCTGCAAGTTTGTACGATGACGCTACTTTATTAGCGTTCGGCTAGCTGTTAGTTGACTCCTTTCGGCTCTCATGCTCCTCTGGTTTTCCCACAGGTCTGGTGTTAACGAATGGCAACTCATGGAAGCAGCAGAGGAGATTTGCTATCCGTACACTCAGAAACTTTGGCGTCGGCAAGAAGAGCCTGGAGGTGTCCATCCAGCAGGAGTGTCACTATCTCACGGAGGCGTTTGCCCTTCAGCAAGGCACTGATCTCATATTTCTCAACTAATAGGCCTTTTTAAGTCAAAGCATTATTTATTTTTATTACGCTAGACGATGTTTTTAGGGTTGTCTGTCCGTACGGCCGCTCCATTCCTGAGAAAGCGATATATGAAGTACACTTTGAGGGATTTTGGTGGTCAGAACGTCACTTTGACATCACAAAACATAATTTTGGGCCATAATCCAAAAATGTGTATGCTAAGTATCACAATTTCACTCAAATAATAATATTAACCATACGGACAGAGGCTTTAAAAAAATAAAAAAAGTGGCCGAATTGTTTTACTTCACGACTGTACTGCACTTTGTGACACTTTTTCAGTGAGAAGTGCAATATAAATAAACATTACTTCCTTTCTTAAGGTGCTCGACTTTTAAAAACAAATAAAATACTGTAAACCTTCCTTGTACAATAGAATAGATACAAGTGGCTGAAAGAAAGCATGCATTTTGCACTTAATTTTTTGTTGTGTTCTTTGAAGAATTTAAACATATAAATATATATATTATAATTAAATATTATATATCTAATATATACATATTGTGTGTGTATATATATATCTTTTATACAAACTTATGTATCATTAACAACCGATATACCGTCATATATATATATATGACGGTATATCGGTATATATGTGTTATTATTATTATTTATTTTTTTGTGTGTGTCTTATCTACATTTTGTCTTTATTTTATAGGCAAGCCTTTTGATGCCCAGCCTCTGATCAACCAGGCCGTGTCCAACATCATCTGCTGCCTGGTGTTTGGGGAACGCTTTGAATACTCTGACAAGCAGCACCAGTTTATTCTCCAGTCCTTCAATGAGTTGCTGTACCTGGAAGGAGGCTTCTGGGCTCATGTGAGCAGGGATTTACAGGGAGTCTATTTTTCCTTTTTGGGGGGTGGATAAAATGAAAATGTGCCGCCTCCCCCTGTGTCTTTTACCCTTCCATCCCAGATAACCGCCTTGGTGCCCTGCAGGCTTATAATCTCGCCCCCTGGCTGATGAGACGGCTTCCTGGACCCCACCAGAGGATGTTCTCCCTGACCAAAACCATCCTGGACTTCATCCAGGTGAAGGTGGAGGAGCACAAAGAGAGCCTGGACGCCTCCTCGCCCAGAGACTACATCGACTGCTTCCTCGCCGAGATGGGAGAGGTGAGCGCCTTCAAAGCGTCGGCGGTGTGTACGGTCCTCGTCTGCACTTTCTAACGGGAACTTGTGTTGTTGTTGTTGTTGTTGACAGAAGGAGGACGAGGACTCCGGCTACAACTCCAAGAACCTGTATTATTGCTCCATGGACCTGTTTGTTGCTGGAACTGAAACCACAACGACCACATTGCACTGGGGGCTGCTCTACATGATCTACTACCCCCACATACAAGGTGTGTGTGTGTGTGTGACAGAGAGAGAGAGGGAAGGAGGGTGCGAGGGAGGGAGGGAGGGACGGAAAGAGAGAGAGAGAGGGAGGGAGGGGGAAAGAGGGAGAGAGACAGATAGTGTGACAGACGGAGGGAAAGAGAGGGAGAAAACAGAGAGGGGGAGATTGTTAACATTGTGATGTGTGTGCGTGAGCTCTATCTCTCCGTTTCCTGCATGGTTTGTAAATGACGTGATCAGGGAGCGATGCAGGTCAGGCCTGTTATTGCCCCCCCCCCCCCTCATGGACACACTGTTCCCTGTGTGCAGCGAGGGTCCAGGCCGAGATGGACTCTGTGGTGGGCTCCTCCAAGCAGCCCTCCATGTCCGACAGAGAGCGGCTGCCGTACACGGACGCCGTGCTGCACGAGGTCCAGAGGATGGCCAACATCCTGCCGCTCAACCTGTTGCACATGGCGGGCCGCGAGACCTCGGTGGGGGGCTTCACCTTCCCCAAGGTACCTGAGCGGGAGGCTTGGGAACATGCTGCTTTCTCCAAAACACACTCGAGTGGCAATTTACTTAACTTCAATGGTTAGGGTGAGGGGGTCCTTCCTTCCTTGCCTCCTTGCCTGGCTTCCTTCCATCCTTGCCTCGTTGGTTGGCTTCTTTTCTTTCCTACCTTCCTTCCTTGCCTAGCTTCCTTCTTAACTTTCCTTCCTTGCCTCCTTTCCTTTCTTCTTTTCATACCTTCCTCCTCCTTTCCTACCTTCCTTGCCTCCTTTCCTTCCTTTCCGACCTACCTTGCCTTTTTCCTTTCTTACCTCTTTTCCTAACCTTCCTTACGTTCTTCCCTAGATTACTTCCTACATGTCCTTCCTCCCTTCCTTTCCTTCCTTCCTTTCTTTCATACCTTCCTTGTCTCCTTTCCTTGCCTAGCTTCCTTCCTACATTTCCTTCCTACCTTCCCTTCCTTCCTCTGTGTGTATCCGTGAACACGGAGACACACCCACATTTCTCTTACTCTCCTCCGCACCGATGACCCCAGTACATATTATAAATGTGTGTGTGTGTGTGTGCGCACCTTGGTTCTGTCAAACTGCACTAAGTGAAGGATGATGATGATGAGGTGGAATCACATAATACTGAGGGAAACGTTCAGAATTCAAGTAGAAAATTAATTTCTCATGTTGAGTTATTTGTTGCTCTCTCTCTCTCTCTCTCTCTTGTGGTGTGTTTATTATTTTTAAATAAAAGGAGCGATGTGTTTCGACCTCCCCGTTCTTCAGGGCACCGTCATCATGCCGACGCTCACCTCGGTGCTGCGAGACGAGTCCATGTGGGAGACGCCGCACGCCTTCAACCCGGATCACTTCCTGGACCAGGACGGCAAGTTGAGGAAGAGGGAAGCGTTCCTCCCTTTCTCCGCCGGTCAGTCCGAGCCGCGCGAAAACCTTCATAAAGACCATCAGACCGCTTCGGACTAGGTAACAAGTGTTGTTGTTGTTGTGCTCTCAGGTAAACGCATGTGTCTCGGGGAGCCGCTGGCCCGCATGGAGTTGTTCCTCTTCTTCACCTCCCTCCTCCAGAGGTTTTCCTTCTCTCCGCCGCCCGGAGAGGAGCCGAGCCTAGAGTTCAAGCTGGGCGCCACGCTGTGCCCGCGGCCGTACCGCCTCCGCGCCACGCCGCGCTGACCCGACCCATGAGCACGCGGGGGCCGCGCCCAGTGTGTGTGTTGCAATACAGCCGCTGTAGATTAACAAAGTGTCTGTGTGTCTATATGTGTCTGTCTGTCTTTTTATGTGTGTGTGTCTTTTTGTCTGTGTCTCTGTGTGTTATGTCTTTTTGTGTGTGTCTGTGTGTCAGTCTTTTTGTGTGTGTGTGTCTCTTTTATTATAATTTGATAAAACATAATGTGGACATGTTGTTTTTCATCTTAATCAAGCCGCTTTTAAAAAGGTATTTAAAGTTATTAATGTAATCCTTTCTATTGCCTAAAGAAATAAAATCAGTGTTAACTAAATACTGACATAGCAGATTTAAAATAAGATTTGTTTAGCACATTTCAATCCATGAATGAGGCTTTGCTTTTCTACATTTTAGAAAGTAGCACTTTGAATGTATTTTAATCTTTTTGTAACTTGTAAAGTGACATATATAAACATCAAAGCGTGCGTCTCTCTTTCCGTGAACACGCAGCTCGTCTCACTTCTTTGGGCTTTTCCCCGTCAATTGAACTGAATTGAAAGCTTTGAATGTTAGAAATGGAAAACAACCAGCGAGAGGAAGACACACACACACACACACACACCTGGAGTAGCTCGAGCAAGTGTCTCTGACACTGAGGGAATATGACCATAAGGAACCAGATAAATGAGAAGAATATAGGAATATTTATTGTGAGATTTATTATCAGTTCAGAGACGGCAGTAAATAATGTGTTTTTCTCGATGTTCTAAGCTGCTGTAAAAACCCTCAGAAATGTCGTGACCCTTGCATATTATATATATTACTGCTCTCGGGGATCTTCTCACGGCAGCGTGTTCCAATGAGAGCAGGTTCTCAGCACTGTTGACCTTTTTAAATAGTCAACTCAACTTTTTTGTGGTGACGGGGAAGAAAAAACAACCCGTTCATATAGAAGAAGTAGGACAAGAAAAGCTCTGGACCCGACGTTCAAAGTGTCGAGAGTTTGCCATCAACGCCACCAAACTAGGTCAGCGGCCTCTTTCTGAAGACGTCCGTGCAAGAAGAGATCGACTCGAGTCGGATTCAGACCACGGATGTTTCTCCGGATAAGAAACCCTGGTGAGCTTTATCTGATCTCATTAATGCGTCTTTAAGCTCAAGAAGACGCTGCGTCTGTTCCTCAGAAGGTCTCCTGCTCCCCGATGGAGGAGGTGAGTTCTGAACGTCGCTTAATGTACGGAGAGATTTTTAAATGATTGTTTTTTAAACACCTTTTTTGTTTTTTTATTTCAGCTATGCCGAGTGGATTCTGAGGGATTAAAAGATGAGCTGAGATGAATCTCCCCTCGACCCTTTGGAGATTTATTACTATACTTCTCGGTTTTCCCTTCAAGCGTGAGTGGCCACCCTTCCTGTCACTTCACTGTCGCCGTGTTTCTGTCTCTGATTCTGTGAGAAAACTTTCACTAGTTGGTACAGCCACAAAAAAAAGCATTTCCATTTTGTGTAGCAGTCAATAAAAAGGGAAGAGGGGGAGTTGCATCCCTGCATCTTGGCATTTAAACATGTTCACTGTATGGCAGGCATTGAAATGCATCTTTTTAAATCCTCCGGGTCCGTTTTATTCTGGACAGGCGGCCCTTTGCTTCCTGCCGGCTGCCAGCCCTTTATTGCCTCCGGCTACCTGACCGTAGAACCAGGTCCACTCTTCCTCATCGGCTCCAACCTCACGGTGTACTGCTGCATCCCGACCCTTCAGGGGAGGTAGAAATATCATCAAATATAATATAATATATATATAAAATATATTTATATATATATTTATTTCTATATAAATATATTTTACATATATATTCATATATGTATATATACATATATATTTATATTATATATATTTATATATGTATTCATATATTGTTATATTTATATATACATATATATTTACATAATAATAATAATACATTCATTTTATAAGGCGCCTTTCAAGGCACTCAAGGTCGCCGTACAACATACATGTGTATTTTTATATATTTTTTATATTGATATGATTTTATATATGTATGTATGTATATGTATATATATATATATTTATATATATGCATTTTTTTTCTACTAGTTCCAGTATATCCCTGCAGCTGAATGACGAGATGTTGACTCCTTCGGAGAAGTTCAACAGCACCACGGCGATGTTCCACCTGGTCAACGTGCAGAAGCCTCGATCATTCGTGCGCTGCAAGCTGGAGCCGCTGTCGAAGGTCGTCACCGGACTGGACCTGCGTGGCGGCCGTACGTACAGCTACAGTCACAATATAGTTAGGGCCTTAAATATGCATTCTCTCTCATGGCCTGTAGGGGGCGACTCTTCTGGTTGGAAAAAGAAGTCTGATTGTGTCTTGAAGTGTATAGGAAATGACTCTACTTCTCTTGATCTAAGTAAACATCGAAAACATGAAGAATAAGTACATTAATAATTTGAAGGTTGAATGACCTCTCTCTGTTTACATTTTGAAGAAGCTGTGAAACGATTTCACACTTTTTGTCAGTGACTCGACATCATGACAAAAATGTCGTTAAGCTTGTTTTTCATTCTTTTTCTCTTCTGTTCTCCTCTGTGCTCAAAGTCCCTCCGGATAAACCTGTAAATGTTCGTTGTGAAACGTCACGGACCTCCGACTTCATCACCTGCACATGGGAGCGAGGACGGGAAACACACCTGCTCCCCACCTACAACGTGTCCCTCTACAGGTGCCGTGTTCATTACAGCTCAAATGAAGCTATTGCCAACAGCAACTCATATTTATTTTGTTATATTATCAGAGAAAATGGGACCCGGATGCTGATCGATCGGATCCAGGGCGCCGAAAATGTCTCCATACGGCGAGCAGAGATAGACGAAAACACCACGCACCGCATGGTCATCACGGCGTACAACCACTTTGCAGCGTCGCGATCCGATCCGTTCATGCTCCGGGTAAAAGATATAAGTGAGCTCTCATTTCTGTCCAACATATTCACCTTTAAGAAAGAATGTGCTTCTCCATTTAAGATTTTCGTCCATCTGAAGCATTTTAAGAGAGAAACGAGTCATCCTGCTAATTCCTGCTTATACTTTATAACATCAGTTGCAAACTTCTTTGAGCTTTCGAGTCATTACCAAAGTGTTTATAATTATTTTACACTTGTGTGCTTTCTCCTTCTACGCTCTGTTGGATTCTCAGTGATGCCAGAAATCCCTCGTATCGTGCAGATAGAGTTTGGGAATAACTTCAGTGCGGCTCTGTTGCATTGGGAAACGGCCGGATCCTCAGAGAGTCTCCGATCCTCGGAGGGTCTCCGGTCCTCGGAGATTCTCGGGTCCTCGGAGAGTCTCCGATCCTCAGAGGGTCTCCAATCCTCGGAGAGTCTCCGATCCGACGTCCGTCTCCGAAACTTGGAGAGTCTCCGATCCTCGGAGGGTCTCCGATCCGACGTCCGTCTAAGATCCTCAGAGAGTCTCCGATCCAACATCCGTCTCCAATCCTCAGAAGGTCTCCGATCCTCGGAGAGTCTCCGATCCGACGTCCGTCTCCGTGCGGATAAGCGCTCTTGGGTAAAGTGACGCCTGCGCTGCCTTCGCGGTCGCTTCTCTGTGTGTGTTTTGTTTCGCAGCAGCCGTGTGACCTTTTTCCCGCCTCCGTGTTTTCTTTCTAGGAAGCGGGAGCGGCAACCGAACTCTCCGAGGGTCTGATTCGAGTGTCCGGGCTGAAGCCTCTGACTCACTACGAGTTCCAGATGAGGACGTGTCGCGGCGAAAGGTCGCCCTGCAGCACGTGGAGCCCGTCGGTCGGGGGGAGGAGTCCTGGAAAAGGTTTTCGAGCTCACAATTCTTTCTTTTCGTGCAACAGGAAGAGATCGTGTGAGAATTTGTCGACAGATACAACAATTTAAAACCACAACTTGTGGCTGAACTTTATCTCCAGGTCCATCTCAGCAGATGGACGTGTGGAGGGCGTTCGGCGGCCCGGGGACCGCCGGGCTGCGGATGGTGATGGTTTTGTGGAAGGTAACGTGTCATTGATACCACGAATGTATCGATCATAAAGATGGCTATCAATTAAATATCTTTATGGTAAAAAAAAAATCACAAAACGGTCACACTTTGTTCTATAACGCAATATAAACACACATATTCCGAATACTTTATAACACATTATAAACATTTTATAAGGTCTTATAAGGTTGTGTATCATAACACTTAAAGAATCATTGTGTATTTTTATTCCCATGGTTGGAATAGATTATAGTATCACTGTGATAAAGCTTTATATTGTGATTGTAGTTTACTCTCTGGGGTCATGTTCTGTTTAAGTGAAGTGAAAAATAATGTGACAATGTTTTTAAAGTGTGTTCTTAATGGTATTTCTTACACTTTACTTCAAGGAAACAATATCTATTTACACTAGACTCTACCCAGCGGAGAAAAAAGTCACATAAACTCCCATGAAACCACAATTTGTTGTTTTTACTCTTTGGATTTAGTACATATTTAACATATAATTAACATATTTAACATATACTTATGAATTCGTAAAGTTGTCGGTAGGTTTCCAGTCTTTATTCAGATAGCTACGGGTTCATGTTTAATTACCAGATATGACGATGATTTCAATCTCATCTAACAACAGACAAGAAACTACAATAAATATATATATGTCTATCTATAAATATTCTTGAAACTGTGTCAATAGTCCTTTTATAACTGAATGAGTGATGCGTGGACTACTGGGTCCTCAGCCTCCGTCTCCAGACGATTACAGCGGCGCGCTGCAGAGCTACGAGATCCTTCTGGGCCGAGGCCACAAACAGGAAGTGACCTGTGCCGCCGCTTTGACCCGGTGTGCCCTTCAGGTACCGACGGAGCTCCGGGCGCTGAGCGTCAGCGCCGTCACCTTGTACGGGACGTCTCCGTCGGCCGACGTGCCGCTCGGACGCTCAGGTGCTCAAAGCACGACATCACGCCTTCATGTTTGAGACGACAGGGGGGGGGAAGAGGGGGATGACGTGGACCCGTGTCTCTGACTCCTCAGGTGATGACGGACCCGTCTTGAGGGTGTCGGCTCCTTCGGCTAACGGCAGCTCCGTGTTCGCCTCCTGGTCTGGAGGAGAACCGCTGCCCTCAACATCTGGAGGAGAACCGCTGCACTATGTGTTGGAGTGGACCGGTGTTCCTGGGGCGGAGCTGCAGTGGCAAAAAGTGGCTTTGGATCAAAACTGCACTTTCATCAGAGGTACTCTCTCTCTCTTTATCTCTCTCTCTTTCTTTCTTTCTCTCTCTCACCATAAGTAATACCATGAAATACCATGAGTATAACCACGAGTAATACCATTAGTGCCAATGAAGAGCTAAAATTCAAGATATAGTCTCTCTCTCTCTCTTTCTTTCTTTCGCTCTCTCTCTCACACAACCATAAGTAATACCATGAGTGCCACTGAAGTGCTAATATTCAAGATATAGTCTCTTTCTCTCTCTCACTCTCTTTCTCTCTCTCTCTCTCTCACACAACCATAAGTATTACCATGAGTACCACTGAAGTGCTAATATTCAAGATATAGTCTCTCTCGCTCTCGCTCTCTCTCTCTCTCTCTCTCTGGTGATGCAATGGTGTTGCATCACATACCACTTACACAGCATTCAGAAACGCCTTCAGAGATGAAGCAGCGGCCTCTTGTGGTCATTCGGGTGAATTACACCCGCGTGTGTGTGTTTTTCTCCTCGGTGGTGAGACGGTGTTACTACATGTTCCCCACGTGGTTTCAGGTCTGACTGCAGGCGTGAGGTACAACATCTCTCTGTACGCCGTGACCGCCAGAGGCGTCAGCGCTCCATCCTCCGTTCTGGTCTACTCCAAAGAACAGAGTGAGGTTCATTCACGTTTCTATTTTTAAGTATCCTGTGAGCTCGTCGTACATGTAGGAGGGGAATGGGACGACACGTGGCGTGTATACGTCTCCTTTTGTACGTGTTTTCAGAGCCGGCGTCCGGCCCCAACATGTCGGTTCTGGTCCACAAGTCCAGACGGATCCTGATCCAGTGGGACGAGCTGCCTGTCGCCAGGCAGAAAGGCTTCATCACCAACTACACCGTCTACCTCCAGACGCTGGACGGCAGCAGCACTGAACTCCGCCGTGAGCTTTCCTGTCTTGTTTCAATGCATACGCCCCCCACACCCACCCCCAAAACCCCAAACCCCATGCCCTGTTCAGGTCACGTGGGCCACGTTTGATTGACAGGAAATGAATGAGGAGCTCTTATGATAATTGATTCTTCTTTTAAGTCTTTTAAGATTTTCCAATTGCGATGATTGGCTATTTTTTTGTTGTCTTATGTTTCAGAAAACTGAATATATCTCAATATATATCTACATTATATATATATATATACACATATACATATATATTTATAAAACTGAATATATCTCAATATATATATATATATTAATATATGCTAGAAGTCGGACCCTTGGGGTTTAGGACATTGTGAAATTCAAATCCTAGAATTTTTATTAGCATTTTCAAAATTTCCTAATCCAATTTTGCAAAGAACAAACAATCCCTTAACCGCGGTTATATTTTTGTTGACGG
Organism: Pseudoliparis swirei; assembly: GCF_029220125.1. Lineage (NCBI taxonomy): Eukaryota > Metazoa > Chordata > Actinopteri > Perciformes > Liparidae > Pseudoliparis > Pseudoliparis swirei. Next base: position 24,891,334 of record NC_079392.1, on the reverse strand, counting down.
ATATTTAAACAACGTGACTCATCCTTATAACAAGGACCAAACTATTTGCTTGGCTGGATGTGATTTGACCTGAGAGGTTTGGAGGAAGCACGTTGGCTGTGAGTCGTTTCCTGTTCATGACACGAGGAGGACTTTTCTCCGTGCGTGTGCGTCACCTCGGTCAGGCCGAGGCGCTCTACCCTCACACGTGTGTGGGCAAAGTCTCAGCCGCTGCATGGTGGGAAGTGTGCAGCCGGCGTCGCTGCTCCCACAGTGCTGCAGAGCATCAGCAGCGCAGTTCACCTCTCACTTAAACACCTGGGTTGTTTCCCAGAAGACACTCTGTCTGTTAAACATCACACTGAGCATCTTAGAAACATACCGAGGGTCAGAAAAGCGACGATATTTTATATATGCATGAACATTCATTCAAGTTACATTTTCTTCATATGGCTATATTCCACAAACTGCCTTTAACCTTTAAATCATGTAGACCAATCAGATCCGTCGTCCCGAGAACCTTCCTTGTGTTTTTGAAGTTATGTTAAAAAACTAGATTATTTTGCATGTAGAAACAGGATTAGGCATCGTTTAAGCCCTCAATGTACATTTTTTTTAACTATTAATTATATTTATTTTATTTATTTTTTATTCTGCCATCTCGGCAGTTGGGCGGCAATTTGTCAATGTACAACTATTATGGGATGTCATCGTTTTTTTTTCTTCTCTGTGAATCATAAGAGTTTTCTAGAAGTGACTCTGACCGCGAACAGGAAGCCGTGTGGCCACATGCACACATGCAACCGTTATGCCTGCTACTACCCAGCATGCATCACACTCACTGTCTGGAACTTCAGTGTGAAAACAGCTGAGCGCTTGCCTTTTTTAAAAATTGTGTGACATGTTAGTGCGTGTGTACTGGACACAATTTAATCATTTCATCTAACGTTTTTTTACTTTAGTCCCAGTAAATAAATTAGTTTATTTATGTTCTTTAGCAACAGAAAAGTTAAACTCAGGTCGAGATTCAGAATGTCTAAACAGCACCCTAAATGACCATAAAGTACTAAATGATGACATCATGCTGTATAGAAGAAGACTTGAAATAAAAGAGACATAAACTCATGTTTACAGTGTTTACTGAGGGAATACATCAAGAGAGAAGTAGTCATTATATAGACTTCTATACAACCAGAGGAGCCCCTGGTGGTCAGGAGAGAGAATGTAGCTTTAACACATGAAGCATAGACTTCTATACAACAGAGGAGCCCCCTGGTGGTCAGGAGAGAGAATACAGGTTTAACACACGAAGCATAGACTTCTATACAACCAGAGGAGTCGCCCCCTGGTGGTCAGGAGAGATAATGCAGCTTTAACACATGGGGCAAATACTTCTATACAACCAGAGGAGTCGCCCCCTGGTGGTCAGGAGAGAGAATGCAGCTTTAACACATGGGGCAAATACTTCTATACAACCAGAGGAGTCGCCCCCTGGTGGCCAGGAGAGAGAATGCAGCTTTAAGAAGCATTGGCTTCCCTCTTTAGAACGAGAGGTTGCCACCTGGTCATGAGGAACTGTAAATATCAAAATGTTTGTGGGTGAAGTGACTTTTTTCTTGTCCCCTTTCGGGACTTAAAGTTGCCTGACCGCACATGTTCAAAACATAAAATAACGGTAATTGTGACATTGGCTCCTCCCCAGTGTCGGTGCCCGGCTCCGCCCCCAGACGGATGTGGCTGGACTGTCCCGAGGGAGCCGTGGCTCTGCAGCTGACGGCGTCCACCTCCGCAGGAGAAGGCCGGCGGGGGGGTCGGGTCTGCTCTCAGCATAAAAGCTCCGGAGGTCGGTCTCCTGCCGCCATCGCATTGAAAAGCACCAGCATGAACCGTATCAAGGCCGACAATGAACCTTTAAGCGGATCCCTTCTTGTCTCCTGTAGTCGGCCCGGGGGTCGTGATGGTTTCCATCATCGCCCTCTTCATCGCGATCGTAGCCAACCTGATGTGCTGGAGCTGTGTGCGGCAAAGGTATCAACATTCACACAGTCGTCAACAACAGACACGCGTTGGTCACGGAGAAAGGATTCCGATCGTGAACATCGCTTTCGTCCTTCGAATGGATTCATAACGTGCGTGCAGGTTTCCGTTTGACTGGTAACCGGTTATGGACGCCACTGCGGCCGGTTTTAAAAAGCACATGAACAAGAAGCCGCAAGATTCACATGAACAAGGAGAAGAAGAACGTCTGTCAAAGAAAGATCCGACTCAGTGTCTGTGGTCAAAGAGCGAGGGCTTCAAGATGAGTAACACACACCAGCTGCTGCCGGAATGTAACAAAGGATATTTACTTTATATGTATATTTACATTTTGTGTGATTTAATATACACAACATCTTTTTTTATTTTATCTCGCAACATTTATGTGACAGCTTTAGTTATTTTATTAACATCAGGAAAAGAAGGAAGCAAAGGAAGGAAGGGAGGAAGGAAGGTAGGAAGAAGGTAGGAAGGAAGGTTGAAAGCCAGCAAAGGAGGCAAGGAAGGAAGGAAAATAGGAAGGAAGGAAAGGAAGGGAAGGAAGGAAGCCAGGGAAGGAGGCAGGGTAGGAGGTAAAGAAGGAAGCAAGAAAATAGGAAGGATGGAAGGAAGCCAGACAATGAAGGAAGGGAGGAAGCCAAGGAAGTAGGTAGGGAAGGAAGGAAGGAGGCAAGGAAGGAAGGGAGGAAGCGAAGGAGGGAATGTAGGAAGAAGGTAGGAAGAAAGGTAGGAAGGAAGGTTGAAAGCCAGCAAAGGAGGAAAGGAAGGAAGGAAAGGAAGGGAAGGAAGGAAGCCAGGCATGGAAGGAAGCCAGGGAAGGAGGTAAAGAAGGAAGCAAGAAAATAGGAAGGCTGGAAGGAAGCCAGACAATGAAGGAAGGGAGGAAGGGAGGAAGCCAAGGAAGTAGGTAGGGAAGGAAGGAAAATAGGAAGGAAGGAAGGAGGCAAGGAAGGAAGGAGGGGCCTCCCCCCTCCACTGCTCTCTCTGCTTGTGTCTCCCCATTGATAAAATGGGCCGTTCTGCAGGATGAATACTTCTTTAAGTTTGACGTCACTTGTTTACGATGTTTTGCTGCTACTTTCACTGAAGTAAAAAGATCGGAGTCCTAACAGCAGCAGAGCAACCATTGTGTTTTTGTTTTCTTTGATCTGATAATGAACTGTGAGTGCCGTGTTGTGTTTCTCAGAGTCAAGCAGAAGTGCGTATCGTGGGGACCGGCCTGGCTGCATGAGAACTTACCAAAACTAGGAAACAGTACTGCCATCCGGCTCCTGGAGGTACCAGAACCCGCTGACGCTCTTTTTAAGCGTGAACTCAAACGGATGAACGGGTGTCGCAGGAAGTGACGTCGCAGGAAGTGACGTCGCACAACGCCCGCCGCCGAGTGTGCGTCTGCATGAACCCCGTTGTGTTTGTCTCTCCAGCGGGACGGAAGTGAACCCTTCCTCTCGTCCGCCGACGGCGACCCGCCGCTGTCGTCCATCAGCCTGGTCTCCCGGGAGGACGTCGTGTACTCCGCCGTCCCCGTCCAATCGGAGACGCCTTCACCGCCGCCGCCGACCAACGGCTACAGGCCTCAGGCCGCCGCGGCGTGGAAGGAGGCGGAGGACGAGCGGCGGGACGCGGAGGAGGAGGACCGGTGTGCGTTCGGAGACTTCCTGACCGGTCTGCAGGTGGACTTCTCCGATCCGGCCCCGGGGCCGACCCTCGGCTCTGCCGGCGGCCTCCCGTGGCGTGAAACTCTCGAAACGACTGTTTTCTCAAACGGAGACTTCCTGCTGGGGAGGAAGGGGCCCGAGAACGGCGTGGAAGAGGATTCCCAACGGGGGGAAACAATGACCCCTGACTCCACGTGTTTCCCCCAGTTCACAGTTGAGATGCTCACCGGTGGTTATTTCCCCCAGGCGGCAGCGGTGAGCGGCACTAACACCGCGTGACACGCGGAGGTAGCCGTGACGACAGGACCACCTGCACTACGAGACTGATTGTGTATATATATATATATATATATATTCAAGCCATTGCCACGCCAGGCGGCGTAGCCGGGGAGAACTAGGCCTGAGCGGGAAACACTATCGGACACCGCCGCAATAAAATGGCAGCTTTTCTAAAGGAAGCACTTCCACTTTTGTCCACTGGGGACCGCCAAAAGGTTTCTTTCAGTAGCTTTAAGTAAAACTAAGTATTTTCAGTAAAATGTCAGACCCCGGCTGCAGTTTAAAAAAAAAAAAAATTCTAAAGAGTTTCAGAAACATCACAAGTTCCTTGTTGTAACTTTAATAAAGGAAATATTTCTATTTTGAGTTTGACTGAATATCATTTCAATAAGTGTAGCAATAATCACCAGAGTTAGAGATATATATATATATATGGATAGATGGATAGATAGATAGATAGATGGATGGATATAAATAGAGAGATAGACCACTTGTTGTACCATTGTGTGTTGTGACACAGAGTGTGACATGGTTCCAAAACTCAAGCAAAAGTCATTTTGGGGGGTTTCCCTGGATGGTATCATAAACCGCCTGCAGTTAAACGCACTTTTTTTAAAAGACTTCCTGAGTGTTCCACTTGTGTCCATAGGGGCCGCCAAACTCAACCCGAAATGGAAGTTTCTTGCCGTAGCTTTAAGTAAAACTAAGTATTTGTCAGTAAAATGTGCTTAAAAACATTCAAAGTTAAAGTTCTCGAAAGAAATGTTTTTACTATTAAATTAGATGTTTTTGGATTCATGTCACCGCTGCATTGATCGGCACGTTGCACGCTCATTTTAACACGTTAGAAAAACACCTCCAGTTCAGAGGAAATATACAAATAAAATAAAAAATTCCTCAAAATTTGGAAATGAAAAAGTGAAAAAAAACGAAGTAACGAAATATTCAGATAAAGTAGAATATTTAAGAAGCAGTGGAGCAGAAATAAATTAAAATGCATAAAAATGGAAGTAGTTCAGTACATGAGTAAATACTTAGTTACACTCACTGCTGCTGATGCCTCGTGGTCTTTACGCCGCATCTGCACAGCCTCTCTGGAACATGTGCGCGCGCACGAGTGTGTGCGTGTGTGTCTCCCGTCACTCACCGTGTGACTCGGTGTGTCCCTCCACATCAGACTGAGGCGCCGAGGAGCCGCCAGCTCAGTCTGGATGAACTCACAGATAAAAGATGTTTGGGAAGACTTAGCGATGACGTCAGAGCTCCGAAAGACTAAACAAATAAATAGGAGATAATAAGATGCTGGGATGTGACGTCACGGTACGTAAACTGCCTTATTTACTTATGTTTTTATCGCAGCTGCCACGTGTGTGTGTGTGTGTGTGTAGGTGTGTGTGTGTGTGTGTGTGTGGTTTTACTATAAACATGACTGCGCTTATTGAAATGTTTACATTATTTAATATGCAATAAGTGTGAGAACACTTTTGATGGTGAACATAATTCCTTAAAACATGGTCGACCTCGTGTGTGTGTGTGCGTGTGTGTGTGTGTGTGTGTGTGTGTGTGTGTGTGTGTGTGTGTGTGTGTGTGTGTGCGTGCGTGCGTGCGTGCGTGCGTGCGTGCGTGCGTGCGTGCGTGCGTGCGTGCTTGTTTTAGGGAAGCTATCAGTCCGTAAGAGACCAACAGCAGAAGGCGGTTCCTGGTTCCTGAAGGCAACAATGACCCGGTGGACCTTCTTCACGGCTGTGGCCGCGCTGTGCGTGCAGCTCTGCTCAGGTGAGACACATATTTACAACACTTTAGTCTTTCTTCACAGTATTTAGATTTAAAGTTCTGTGGATTTATACAATATTATATAATATTTCTAGAAAAAGGAAGAAAAAAACCCTCCTTGCTCTGAAAGTATGATGTCATACATTCACATGCAGCTTCGTATTATAACGTGTGATTCCTCCTCTTAGTTAGTAAATCCTGCTCCATCAGGACCAGCGGCGGGACCAGCGCCAGGACCAGCGCCGGGGCCGTGGTGCAGCGAGGCTCCATCTTCCAGGTGTACTGCACCTTCAGCTGCAGGTGCAGGGGGCCCATGCACATGTACAGCCGCCACCCGCCCGTACCGCAGAGCCACCGGCCGCTGAACGCTACCACGATCTATTATAACGTGACAAACGTCAACAAGAACAGAACGTTCAGCTGCTCGTGTCAATGTTCTCCGGCGCCGCTCGATTCCTGCGGACTGGACATCTCGGCTGGATGTGAGTATGAAACCAAAGTGCGTGTGTACGGTTGGTTTATTTAAGATGTCACGGAGTGTTTCACACGCGCATGGTGTTCAAATATGAGACGTTCATATCTCAAAGCATGACCGTAACCTTTGAAGCTGTGAAGAAGAAGAAGAAGAAGAAGAAAAGAAAAGGGCAGAGTCGGTTCTGCCTTCTCTTCTAAACTTAGCGGTTCTGTGTGTAGCTGCAGGCGGTGCAGCTACACACAGAACCATGAAGGTGCCATGTGGAACCGAAAATGGTTCTTCAGAGTGCCATAGAAGAACCTTTCAAACCAGGGTTCTTTAAAGAACCATTTCCTTAAATAGTTCTTCAAAGAACCTTTAACGGTGACTCAGAGAACCTTAAAGAATGGTTCTTCAAGGCACCATTTCTGGTTCTTTAAAGAACCTTTCAAACCAGGGTTCTTCAAAGAACCATTTCCACCAAGTTCTGACCACACGCTTCTTTTTGTTTTCATTCCTTGCCTCCTTCCCTGGCTTCCTTCCTTTCCTTCCTTCCTTCTTTACTTCCCTTCATTGTCTCCCAAATGTTCTGACTTTAAATTCGATCAAAAATAAGTTTAGCAACACTCGTGACTCGACTTTGAGTCTTTTGACTTGAACACACTTGGTACCTTCCACCAAACCCCACGATTTAAAGGTACAGTGTGTTATTTTTTTCAAAGTGTTGCGTCACTTACGTTTTTTTCGAGGTCAATAAATAAATGAGCTGCAGTAAGCGAGAAGGAGGCTCCTCCATTTAAGGGAAGAAGGCATCATGAGGTGTTTAGGACACACAACGCAAAGTCGATGTTCTCCGCTCGATACCTTTCTTTAAATTCTTCATCTTTTCTCGTCTTGCTCAGATTTACCTGAGCGCCCCGAAAACATGTCGTGCATCTACGAGGTCAAAGACGATGACGGGGGAGTCGTGTCCTGCACCTGGAACACAGGACGGGACACTTTCCTGTGGACCCGTTCAGCGCTGCGGTGAGTTTTTACAACAATCTACTTGAGAATAATAATAATTCTCAAATTAAACATTGTTTTGTATTTCTCAGGGTGAGGACTGGGTATGAAAACCACACTGATGGACCAGTGCGGTACAAAGTTTCCCCTAAGGGAACCGGTTGGTCGTCAGCTAACTTCACTGTGTCCGGTTCTGTCCGGCGGATCTCCGTGTGGGCAGAAGTCGAAAATGATCTGGGCTCTGCAGTGTCCGTCACCAGGAACTACACACTCTGGGACATCGGTGAGACGGCAGCACAAATGTTTCTTAAGGTGCAACTTCTGCATACCTCCAGTTCTGAAAAGTAAAGTTTAAGCACCTTAAAAGTGCATTCTCTCTAGTGGCCAGCAGGGGGCGACTCCTCTCGAAGTCTCTTGATGTATTCCCTCAGTAAACATTTTAAACATGAGTTTATGTCTTAATCTCTAGTTTCAAGTCTTCTTCTATACATCATGATGTCATCATTTATACTTTATGGTCATTTAGGGTCAAACGGACCATAAGGCGAGGCATAAAGCAAAAAGCGTATGCTTTAGGGCGGGGCTACCATGTGATTGACAGGTCGCTGCCAAGGCGTTGTCTGTGAGTTTTCCCGTGTTTGTGTCTTACAACCCTTCACAGTGTGTTTCTTTTGTTTTATAAATGTTTATTGGAACATTTTGGCACCGCAAAAAATGTTAATACAAAAAAAAGAGTGCCACTCCCAGAAACCAAGATGGCGATGGCCTAAAAAAAGGCTTCAAAATTCAAAACGGTCATCCCCGGCACAAATCAATAAATACGATTACTGAATCCACTTCTCATATACAGCCAATGAGGGAGAGCATGTCGTGTTTCATGTTTCATGTTTCATTTCAGTGAAATGTGTCTTTGATGCTTTCATTTCCTAATAATAGCGAACACTGCCTCCAGTGGCCGGTCGCGATGCAGCGACATCTCGTCTTTTTGATTTGCTGCAAGCGAAAAAAATAACAAAAATCCATCCGACGGTCGACACATGACGTCGTGTTTCTTTTCTTCCCATCTCCTTGCGCTGAACCCGAGCAGCGATGCCCGGGCCTCCTGCTCTCGGCCCACCCGTGTGCTCCTCCTGGGGGTGCGTCCTCCGAGTGGAGCGGTCTGCGCTGACTCGGCACCTGGAGGTCCAATACGGAGCGGCGGCACGACCGTGGACCTCCTCTCCAGAGCCGGTGAGAAGACTTCAGGGACTCTGAGTGTCGCCTTGATGTGAACTCACGAGCTGACATTTGAAAGCTCCTACATTCTATGATTGGGTGAGTTTAAATCAATTTAAATGAAATGAAAACCATATTTATTTCTCACGGGCTGTGCAGACGGGTTCGGTAGCGGAGCGGAACGTCTCCATCTCGCCTCTGGAGCCCTACACCGGGTACCACTTCAGGGCCCGGTCCAAGTTCAGCACCGGCCTGTGGAGTCAGTGGAGCGCCAACGTCTCCGGCTGGACTCAAGAGGAAGGTAATGAGACCCGGTTCTGAGGACGGTAATGAGACCCGGTTCTGAGGACGGTAATGAGACCCGGTTCTGAGGAAGATAATGAGACCCGGTTCTGTCCACACACAGTCAGATAGACCCGTGGAGTATTGACAGCATCTCTGGGGCACTTTACTGAAGTATAATTGGTCAATTTAACCCTTAAAGAGTATATTTTAACACTCAGTGAACACATGGTCCTTATCTTTGGAGTGTTAAAGTAACTCTGAACATAGCGGTAACATTTCAGAGTGAACACATCTCTGGTGAGAGTTATTATTCTACACTGAGAAGTGTTCATTTTGATTAACGCTAGTGTCAAATGTAATTAACAAGACTATTTACTCTGGCTATTGTTGTAATAACTCTGAAAGAGTCAATATACTTTGACACTGAATTTTTAACACTGGGGAATTTACTACGTGTACTTCATTTCCTAATTATAAATAATAAATAAAAGCTTCCTAAGACAATAATAATAATGATAATGATGATAATGATAATAATGTTAATAAATAAAAGCTTCCTAAAATAATAATAATATATAAAAGCTTCCTAATATAATATAATAATAAATAAAAGCTTCCTAAAATAATAATAATAATAAATAAAAATTAGTAATAATATCCCTTAAGAAAGGTCAGTTAATAAAACATGTCTTTTTTACTCGTCCATTAAAAACAAAAACCTAATTAAAGTTCGTAAAGCTCAACATTCTCACGCGTGATTTCAGTATTATTGTTATTGATTATTTGTATTATTGCAGCTCCTGCCAAAGAATTGGATGTGTGGTTCGCCGAATCCGCCTCTGACTTCAGTTCCCTGATGGTTTACTGGAAGGTAAGTTTAATAAAGTTTAATAGTTAACGTTCAGGTGGCTGCGTGCATTCCCTCTCTCTCGGCCACGTGGGCGTGCGGCGGCGTCGCCATAGTGACCTTTCTGATCTTTCCCGCTTCACTACTTCTGCACAAGCTAAAGGTCGCCCATTGACCACGTCTGAGGTGTGACAACCTCACACACACACACACACACTCATTTAATGTCACTGGCGGGGACCTGAAACCTGGCGGCAGACACCACAGTTTCAGTTTACAAGAAAAAGAGGAGCTGAGCAGAAATGACGTGTCCTCCATGTCTCGGTGTGAAGGAGTCGAGGAGCAAGGCTGTTCTCTCTTTCATTAAATCATAACTCCATCACTCACTCGTTCCCCCGGCAGCAGCCGGACGTCCTGGCGGCTCGAGGGAGGATCTCAGGGTTCAGAGTGCGAGTGGACGACCGGCGCTCCGGCCCGGTGTTCACGGCTGACGTCGGCGCCGACGTCACCAACCAGTCGGTCCTCTTCTGCCCCAACTGTGAAGTCATAGTGTGGGCGTGCAACTCCAGAGGGCCGTCGCCTCCGGCCAGGATCACAACCCACCACACACGAGGTAAACAACAACAACAACAACTAACTTTGCATGAGTGGATATGCTTGTGTCACCTTATATATCTATCCATCTAATCATCTATCCATCTATCTATCTATCTATCTTTTGTTGATATAATCATTAATAATAACAATTGTATTATTTTAATTTTATTTTATTATATATTTATTCTTAATAATCTGGCAATATTAACAATTTATTTGAGAGAGATGCAACAACAACAACAACAACAGTACCACCTTAATAACTAGAACGGGCACTCGATAGAGCGCATACCTTCGCATATCACAAGATTGGGCATTGAATTATGAACATTTTGGCATTAATTGCATGCCAATTGGACAAAAATGTATCGTGCTATATGGTAAAAAAAAAGAGTTTGACCTTTCCATGACCTTGACCTTGACCTTTGACCCGATTGATCCCAAAATCTAATCAAATGGTCCCCGGATAATAACCAATCATCCCACCAAATTCCATGTGATTCAAGAAGATTTGACCTGTTCATGACCTTTGACCTTGACCTTTGACCCGATCGATCCCAAAATCTAATCAACTGGTCCCCGGATAATAAACAATCATCCCACCAAATTTCATGCGATTCGGTTCAATATTTTTTGAGTTTTGCGAAAGATTTTGACCTGTTCATGACCTTTGACCCGATCGATCCCAAAATCGAATCAACTGGTCCCCGGATAATAAACAATCATCAGACCAAATTGCATGCAATTCGGTTCAATACTTTTTGAGTTTTGTGAATAAATAAATAAATACACGGTGCTCAAAACATAACCTTCTGCATTTTCAATGCGAAGGTAATAATGAGTAACACCATGACTAATACTAGCGCAGTGAACGTCTGTGTGTTTCTCTCCTGTAGTGAAGGTGCAGCAGGTGGCGCCCCCTCAGGACGTGAAGGTAACTGCAGGTAACCAAAGTGTCGCCATCTCCTGGAGGAAGCGTGCCACTGCACCGCCCCACGCGGCCCACGTGGTGGAGTGGTTCCCACAGGGCCTGAAGCTGCAGGAGCTCCGGTGGGTCCGACTGACCGCGGAGGACCACCACACCGTCATTACAGGTGAGGCGTTCAAGGTCCGGAGGAAAGCAGACGACACAAATACAAAAAGATACATCAGAGCTTTCATCCGGTAGTGAAACAGTCAGAGTTTAACATATGAACGACATTAGATAAAATAAAATAATCTGGATTATCCTTTTACAGGATTACAGCAGCAAAGTGAACACAAGACATCGTAAAATCAAATATAACCGTAAAAAAACAGTAACACACACAGGAAAATAATGGTTCTTTAAAAGAACCATCACCTATTGAAGAACAATTTTGAAGGTTCTTTAAGACACCTTTATCGGTTCTTTGAAAAACTCTTTAAGGAAATAGTTTCTTAAAGAACCCTGGTTTGAAAGGTTCTTTATGGAACCAGAAATGGTGCCTTAAAGAACCATTTTCTTGAAGGTTCTTTGAGACACCTTTATAGGTTCTTTGAAGAACTCTTTAAGGAAATGGTTCTTTGAAGAACCTTGGTTTGAAAGGTTCTTTGTGGAACCAGAAATGGTGCCTTCAAGAACCATTTTTTAAAGGTTCTTTGAGACACCTTTATAGGTTCTTTGAAGAACTCTTTAAGGACATTTCAAACCAGGGTTCTTTAAAGAACCCTGTTTGAAAGGTTCTTTGTGGAACAAGAAATGGTTCTTCTATGACATCACTCTGAAGAACCATTTTCGGTTCCAGATAGCACCTTGTGCATTCTACGGTAGCTGAATAATATTTACAATATACACAAATATGTACACACGGGCAGAAAAAATATGGGTATTAATATTGCACAGGTTGATTGAATGAAGTGATTGAGTGTTTTAAGTGTTTTTAAGTGCACATAAGTACATAAGTAAACAGGACCATCAGTGAGAAGGTCGATTATTTCTTTATATGTATTTCTAATGGTGAGCAGAGCAGACTGCTGCAGTAGAATTAGAGCTTTTTCCAAAAGGGACTCTGACGCTGAGAAACACTACCACCTTCGTCCACAAGGGGGCGCCAGAATCAACCCAAAATATAAGCTCCTTTCTGGTCATTTTAAATAAAAGAAAACACATTGCTACCTCGATCAGTGTGACAGCCTCTTATTAACACATTAAAAGTAGCTTTGGCCTCTTCCATACAGTTTTTTCTTTCTGTTGCTAAGCTTCTCTCTCTCTTCATGCAGGTATTGAGCCATTTGAGTGCTACGAGGGAGCGGTGCATGTCGTCTGCAATGGCAGCTCAGTGAGTAGCACCAGGTTTCCGGGCGTGGCCACTCTGACCTCAGGTAACCTCCAAGAAGAAGCGTAGTGGTGGTAATTTGAAAGTCTTAAATTTGTCTTTTAAATATTCCTTCATCCTCCTCCGTCCTGTTTTGGCTCCTGCTTGTCGTCCTTCAGCCCCGTCGGCCGGTCCGTCGGTCCAAAAGACGGTGGAGGGGAACCAAGTGACGGTGACCTGGACGGAGATCCCCAGAGGTCAGCGCGGGGGTTGCATCACCGAGTACACCGTCTATCTAGGCAGCAAAGAACAACAGCGTAGTAAGAGCCCATTCGTGTTCACTGAGACGACTCTGATGGTGGTGGGCGAGTCACAGTCACACCAGTACCTCTCTCTCTCTCCTTTCAGTCTCCGTGCCGGCGTCGGAGAGGAGGCGCGTCATCAGAGACCTGTCTCCAGCCGGCTACACCCTGTGGATGACGGCTTCCACGGCTCGAGGAGAAGGCCGTGCAGGTCAAAAGGTCACTTTCTCCATCCAGCGTAAGCAATTTCTTTAAAATAGCCGAGAGCTTTGAGGCCCCCTGTGGAGTGGATAGAGCCGCCAGTGAGCTTCAATAAAATAGTTCTAGTTACAATAGAAAAGATGCATATTATAGCCTGAACATAAACGCTATGCAGGCCCAAACGGGGTAAAAAAAAATCATTTTTTAAAGTACTTTTTTCTTTATTTGGAAATGTTGACAGGTACATAACACAGTAAACATGAACTTTAACTGATATTTCCATTGTTTTTCATGTTTTTGTTGACATACAAACAGATATCAAACCCACCCACCCGCCTAGAGTAAATAGATACAAAGAGGTCACCTCATTTCGCCAAGCCAGACGTCCATTAACACACACACACACACACACCTGGTTCATCTATACGTAGCCACACCTGCATCACAATTTTTATTTTATTTTTAACTTTAGAAATAGATTTCTCATTAAAACAACACATTAAAGATAGATAACATGAGTGTATCTCCTGGTTCTTTTCGTTCCTACTACCATAAATAACATGCCAGGATGTCCCTGCTCTCGGTCCCGTTGCAGAGGACACGCCCCTCTACCCCCTGGTGCTGTGTGCCGTCGCCACCCTGATCGGGATGGTTCTGATGTGTCTGTACCACATTTCAGCCGTGAAGAAGAGGTGTGTGTGAGCAACACGCAGAGCGACTCTTCACAGATGAAGAGGAGCAACAACACAATATATACTCTACCAGTCAAAAGTTTGGGGTCAAAGCACTGTTTTTTTTAATCAATGAAGATAACATTAAATGAATCATAAACACTCTCTACATTGATAATGTGTAAATGACTATTCTCTGGTGTTAATGAAGTCTCTACAGATGTGTGTAGAGGCCCATCTCCAGTGTTCTAATGGTACATTGTGTTATCGCCTTAGAATACTTTTTATGTGAGCGCAGCTGAAAACAGTTACGCTGGTGAGAGAAGCTCTAAAACTGGCCTTCCTTTGAGCCACAAGAAGAACAATATTAATATTTACAATAAAAATCATTATTTATAACCTCGTCAACGTCTTGACTATATTTTATATTCATTTTGCAATTTATTGGATAAAAAAAAGTGAGTTTTAATAGAAAACACCAAATTGCCCGGTTGACCCCAAACTTTTGAACAGTTGTGTATGTTTGCTATTAACCCCCCACCCCCCCCCTCCTCCAGGGTCTGGGTGTATCTTCAGTGCCTCATGCTGGACGTCGTGCCGGACCCCGCGAACAGCAAATGGGCCCGAGCGTGTTCTCAGGACACGGTAATAACACACAAACTAAAGCTGTTGAGTTGCACCTCGACAGATCCGAGGCTCAGCCTGCGTCTCCCCTCCACACAGGGCGAGGTCCACCTGCAGCCGAGCAGCTCCGGCGTCGCCGAGGAGGAAGAGGAGCCCATCCTGGTGGACGTGGAGGAGCTGCCCAAGCAGAGCGGCGTCTCCTCGGGGGGGCGGGCGGAGGCGGCCGGCGCGCTCCACCCGCCCACCAACTACATCAAGAGCTTCTCCCACTCGGACTCGGAGAGCTCCGACCGCACGCAGAGCTCTCTGGACACCGGCACCACCGTGGACTACATCTCATCCCACGGGCTGGGAAGCATGGAGGAGGAGGAGGAGGAAGAGGAAGAGGAGGAGGAGTTTACAGGAATGCTGGGTTTCTTCCCCAGTCACAACATGTTCACAGGACCGATGCAGCTCGGAGGGACGTTGACTCTGAACGCCGTCAAAATCGACTGCAGAGACTTCTTTCTTCCAGAACTGTGTCGTCCTGAAACCTGAAACCCAAAGAGGGAGACGAGGTCTGGGTGGAAAACAATAGAGGAAGAAGACTAGTGGGAACAATGGCTGGCGGGTTTCTGTTTCTGTGTCCTATTCTCATGAACTACCTCTGAAACTGTAACTGTTTGTTTACAGGTAATGTGACATCAGTTAGACTGAGGGTTGAGATCTAAACGGGGCTTTTTTTCTTCTTTTGATCAAATCTATATCGGATAAATATATATATCTATAAAATGAATATATATTTATATAAATATATTTATATATACATATATAAATATAATAAAATTAATATTTATTTACATATATAAATGATATGTATATTTATTTACATATATATAAATTAAAATATATATATTTATAAAAACAATATGTAATTATGTGTATCTATACATATTTTATAAATAATTAAAATAATAATAATTCCAAAGGAAAAAAGAAGGGTTGCAGGCAAGTCAGATGCAGAAAGATGTCCTCGAGTCTGGACTTCCAAATCTAGAGTTCAAAAGTACACTAGTCTGTACTGTAAGTTTATTTCTGGTTGACAGGAAGTAAACGTGGGCTCAATCTGTTGAAGCGCCCTCCTAGTGGCCGCATCTTTAAATACATCAATGCTACCTCAGCCTAAGCAGGAGGATTACTATACTCCATGACTTCTTCTTTTTGCTATCCTCTCACTTTGTCGATGCAATTAGTCATGTATGTTGAACATTTTAATTAAAAAAAGTAATTAAGTATGTTTTTTTTTAAATGTCTTAAAAGGCTAGATAGTACGTTTAAAAATGTGAGCAATTGTCGGTGGAAATATTTCCATAAAAGTTATGTACAAGTATTTAGAAGATTTTAATGAAAACTGTTGTCAGAAAGTCATAGCAAAATGAAAAGAGTAATTAAAAAAAAGGTAATTGTAGTGTCTATAAATGTCAAAATGTCAATATATTATTTTTGAAAAAAATCATAGTAAAGTTTCTGTTTAGCGTAGTATATTATGTCATTTAAAATGCCATGAAAAAGTAATTTATAAAGTTAAAACATCTTCAGAAAGTCATATTATAGTGTCAAGAATTGGCATGTCGGAAAAGAAATGTCAGAAAAATGTAATGGAAAGTTATATAGATATATGTCTAACATGTCTAAAAAAGTACAGTATGTGAAGAATGTCAGTAAAGTAATTTAAAGACATCGTATGCAGAGGAGTCGTATGATAGCTCTGAAAGTAAAGTCATACGGTAGTCAATAAAAAATACAGTACGTCAGGAAGTCATACTATACATGCCACTTTACTAAAGGTCAGTCTTAGTCAAAAGAAACCATAAAAACTTAATCGTAGTTGAATTAAAACAAATCCATAATATACTACCTCAAAAAATCCCATATGGCCTGTCGAAAAATGTATAGGAAGTCAGATATTGAAAAATGTTTTAAAAGGTAATTTATAGTAAATTGTTCAAATTAAAAATGTTTCCATTCGTTCCTTTAACTATCATAACTTATTTTACGATATCTGACAGCTTGATCTTTTTTTTTTAGATCTCAATATTACCCGTTTACATGATTGACATGTCAACAACATTAACGGATCCCCCTCCCTTTCCACAAGACGTTGTACATTTCTGAAACGAGCCCGAAAGCCCATTATAATGCATCATTTTCTTATTCTATTAATTGTGTCACACATTGCAATTCCAACATCTGGAAGTCGCCACATCATTATGCTAATAAACCAGAGGCCTTAAAATCACTCATTAATCTTGGAGAATTAATAGTTGACACATTCAGGATCAGCGTTGTTCTCAACCCGCTCAGCAAACACAGCGTGTGGATCTGCATCTGTAAAACAAACAAAGCTTCAGCTCTCCTCAGCTCACAGGATTTAAAAACTGACACTGCGAGAAGATTTATCGACCACCTTTATTTTTACCGACAGAGGTCTCCAATAGCAGGGCTGGAATTCACACATTTGTAGAGCACTTCAGTTGTTCCACGTGGTGAACGACCGTATTTCTTTCAGAGCAATTATGCAGTGGCGCTACAGGGCGAGTCAACAGCGGAGGAAAAATATCAGCAGAAACCGACTGCAAAAAACACAAACTGAAGCTGGGCCGCGGCTAACGCCTGGGGAGCAGAGTGTGGACAGCGAGGAGACGGCCGGAGGACTTCCAGAAGACTCCGGCCGCGTCTCGACTGCAGAGACACACTTCCTCTCCGTGTCTCTCTTAAAGAGACGAGCAGAGGCAATCAAAGAGGAAATGGGCGAGGAAGGGAAATTAAGAGGTTTGGTTTTTTAGCACCCGGAATACATCGGGGGGGGGAAAACTGGAAGAACTCTCCGATTACAAATAATTTCTCCAGATTAATGAAAATTTTAGGAGTAAATCCCCGATGCGCTCCTCCAATAATGACCTAATGTTCCTCCTGGAGTACATTACAGTACAAAAAGAACTCTTAATACAGATTTAGGTGCCATTTCATCAATGCATTTGAATATGAGGCAACGACGCTCGATCGGATGATCGAGGGGGCGTGGCCTATCGATGCACCGTGTGAAATGCAAGTCTCTGCAGGAATTTATGAAAAAATAGTTAAAAGATTTACAGGCTACAAGACTAGATCTCCTGTATAAAAAAATACAATAAAACAATAACCCCAGTGCTAAAGAAAGAAAGAGAAAATCCTAAAATCTTAATGAGTGAAGTGTAACTTCAGAAACACCTGTAGTGGCAGAGCGTTGGAGCTTGGGTTGGAGCTCCAGTTTCAAAGCGAGCAAGCGATGGCTCCACCCGAGCTAAAGACACCCGTCTCATGCTTACATCCCCAAATGCATATTTTCAAGCAGCAATTACAAAAATGCATCAATGGACAATGCATAACCTCTGAAAAAAATACTGTATGAAAACATCCCTGCTACTTTTGTTTCCAAGTACAAAACCTCTACCAATAAGTTGCTCCCAAGTAGCAAGAAGTCCTTTTCATTTTTTGTTTTTTTTGTTGTTAATTTCTGTTTTTTTTCTCCATCTTCCGTTTTGTTTTTATTGGGTAAAACTCAGTCCTCACGTTGAGTGCCATAGTTAAATGACAGTCTTCTCCATCATTTCACTTTGCTGAAGGATCCAGGAACATGCAAGCCTCGTAGTAGGAGGTGCTCAGGAGGCTCCTGTAGGCCTGAGGAACCGCGTCCGCGGCTTAAGCCAGGGCCGGGAAGGCCTCTGGGTCGTCCACGTTGGGCACAGACGCAGATGACTGAGGGAGAGCAGACGGCGGGGGAGGAGTTAGAAAACGCTCCAAAGGAAACGCCAATTAGACGACTTATTGTGCTAATTGAGGATTTACCTTGTCAGGCCTTGGAGCGCGGACTGGCCGAGCGGCTTCGCCACTGGGGGCGCCGGGTGGCCCGCCCCCACCGCCGGGTCCGCCGCGTCCACGGCCGCGTCCGCCACCGCGTGGTCCGCCTCCGCGTCCACGACCCGGACGGCCCAGGTCTCCGAAATTGATCTCCAGCTGTGCCGTAATGTCATTGGCTGGCTTCCGGAAGTGGTGTTCGTCATCAAGCTGGATTGGAAAAATCGGGCACAATAAAAAAAAAAATAGATTTTTGTATTTTGTAAACTTTGTTTATTTATTTTCTGATATTGTGCAACAACAATTAAGATGTTTTTATTTATTTATTTTACCTTGGGCTCCTCAACCTCGGATTCAATGACCTCTTCTTTCTTATCCTGCGTTGGAGAAAAGCAATACAACATTAACACAAGATACATACATTGTTTTTTATGTTAGTCCTTTTGTACAAAGACACTAGAATCTAATGATTTAATAAAACATGTCATACGACGACAAAAATATATAACCTTTAAGGCATATAACTAAATGAGTAAATAAGTACTAGGCATTTGCCAAATGTTACCATTTAAATCTGAATAATTCTACATATTTGATCAAATACAATGACATCAGCGCTCTGGTGATGTTCTTGATGTAGTTAAAAAGCCAACCTCCAGAACCACAGGTTCTAGAGAGACTTTAGAGATCTCCTTCACTAATGTTGCTCTCAGATCGCCTGCTGCAGTATTTTTTATGCACACGTCTGAGTACGAGCGGCGCCGTGGGGGCGTTGACTCACTTCTGCCTTGGACTTGTGCAGCACGAATCCTTTGTTCCAATTGGCTCCCTCGTTGGCCTTGCGGATGTTGAACTCCACCTTGGCCCTCTCCTTGTCCTGCACGGCCTTCCATTCGTCCAGAGTCATCTCCTTGGGGCCTTCTTCCTTCACTTCCTCCACCTCATTCTCCCTTCAACACACACACAGACGCACGGTGTCACAGCGTTAAAGTTTCATATGAAACCAGGTTGTCGGCTGGTGTTCTTTCTTTTTTTCCAACGCTAGAGACCGTAAACTGATTATATAATGTGGGAATCCGTCATTGAGGCTGTCCAAAATGGAGAGCGATGTTGGGATGGAATCAGACACCAGGAACTGCTTTTGGGACTACCATTGCAAGTAAACAATGGACACTGATTCTTTGAAGTTTTCATTCTGTTTCGTATAACATTTTATCCAGTTTTTATCTTTTTAAAATAAATTATGATTCATAAAAATATGACGGGTGATTATTATTAATGAAATGTACTGTAGTGCTATGTAAGCATTGAAACTCCAAATTAACCATTAGTTGTTTTGTGTATTTGTTCTGACAGTTTGAGAGCAAATGCTGAAATTCTGCTACCAACTAGGCCCAACGTTGCAATATTACATTTCCCTAAAAACTTACAAAGACATTTTTTATAAAATGAATCCTTCATTATCTGCATCAGAAGACTCTTACATCATCTGCATTTTAAAAAAAAAGTTTTAGATATTATTTATATCCTTGGGTCTTACAGGGTTAAATAAATTACAGGAAAACCCAAAATAATTTAATTAGGACGGAAAATAACTTACTTGTTCTCAGAGTCGGCGGGTGGATGCTCCTCTCCCTCGGGGGTTTCCTCAGTAACGTTTGATTGGTCAAGCTCGCTATAAAAAATAAATAAAGACATTTAATATGGCTGGGGTTTGAGAACCGGGGGAAAATAGTTAAAAATAATTGTACAGCAGCATGAATATTAGCTCAAGCTAATGCAGCGCGATGTAATTCTACCTCTATGAAGGTTAGGCCGTCTCCTTTGACGAGCGTACATACATTAATGTATTTATACACGGCGCTGTTGAACTGTATTGCATTAAACTGCCGTGGTTTTATATTTAGACCCTCCCCGTACATCAATGACATCACCCAATTCGTAACAGCGTGACAATACAGTTTAAAAGCACCACGTCCTTCAAAATGACCATGAAGCTGAATCGACGTGTATTCTAACCTTCATGAAGGCAGGCTGCATTGCAGGGCTCGGTTTGGGACCCGGCTGTCCCGCTCGAGTACAAAGTGGGGACGGGTAGCCGGAGAGATGCCCGGGCACCAAACCTCCACCTATCCCGTATAGCTGTATGTCTATGGCTCCTGTGCATTTGTGGCCTATGTCTAAATCAAAATTTAACATAAATTTGCTCTTGAGAATTAATAATTTTAATTATTTAAGTAGACTTGATGCTAATTTCGATTATCATACTTGTATTTTGGGTTATATGGCTCTATGCCCCCCCCCCCTCCTGCGACTAGCTGACTGCCATTTAGTCCCACCCCCACTCTGCTGTGATTGGCTAGTACTACTATGCTGTGATTGGTTAGTAATGGCTTGTTCGACTGTTGCTAGCTTACCAATTCCACCATGCTTTCATGCTACACTGGTTACAGGAAGAAAAAAAGAGGCGAACAAAGCCGTCATTCATCCAGTGACATCAATGTCCTACGTGATGATATCAGAATGGGATTTAGCTTTAATTATTTGATTTTCTCATTTAGTGGTTGGTTTGCTACTTAGCTCGCCAGTTCCACTTTCACGCTCCCTCGGTTTAGGCAACAAACGAAGTTCATGCTTCGAGTCAAAACAAACCCTCTCTGGCAGGTGACCCTGAAGGCAAACTTTCTTCTCCCGCGAGTAAAATAGTCGAGGAAAAGATGTATACATAGTGCGTGTATAAGAACGTACTTTAGTTCATCCTTGACGGTGCCCCAGTTGTGAGGTCCACTTCCACCACGCTTCTCCTCACCCTTCTGACTACTGAAAGAACATTAGCTTTAGCCAAGGGCCACGACAAATGCACCGTGTGAAACCACACACACCAACAACTTCGGGGTGTATTATGAAGAATATTTCGTATATTTAAGGGCTGTAAGCACTTACGTTCGGTCGCTGCCACTGTGTCTGTCAAATTCGCGTTTCCCTCTGGAGTCAAAGCCGTCGGTGCGTCCCATGACGCCGCGGCCTCTGCTTCCGCGGATGCCGGTGCTTCCGCGGATGCCGGTGCCGCCGCCTCTGCCGCCACCACGCCCTCTCATCGGCCGATCACCAATGGGTCTAAAGAGAGAGGGAGAGAGAGAGACACATAACACGGTCAAATGGTCATCGGAGCACACTTTTCTCTACCTATCAAAAGCTAAGATCTAGGTCAGGCCTTCAACCTGTTTTCCTCTTTCGAGGGACTAAGTGGAAAGTAAGATAAGCTAAATGTGTAATTATGGTTACAGAAAACCAGTTTATTCATGCATTTTATTAAATTATTGAGTTTATCTACAGGATTTAAATTTCAAGTCTCCAGAAACAAGTTAGCCACAGTTAACTGATGGTTTAAGTTAGTCTCAATCTATATTTGGACAGTTTAACCTTATTTTAGTCTTAGCAATTTAACTTGTGTAAACTAGAGCCACAAGTGTAACATGCAAAGTCTTATCTTAGCAGCCACGCCTTTAACAGTTGGCTCACCCCACCCCTGAGTGAATACTGCTTTTAATAAAAAAGGTATAAATGTTTTTCGATGTCCTTTTCTTCTACGATTTCTGTTAAATTAAAATGTGTGCCAATTAGAATATGAACTCACTTTTCCACTGAGAATTCGCCTCCCTCGGGCTTCTCGCCGGCGTCACCAGCAGGCCTCTCGAAGCGGCGCGGGGGCCGCCTGTCCACAGGCCGCCTGTCTGCGGGGGGGCGCCCCTCTCCCGAGCCAACCTGGGGTCTGAAGCCCTCGCCCTCCGGCTTGCGGTTCATTCCCATTCTCCTAATGCCGGGACCTAGGATTGACCACAACGGGAGGATTAGAGGACCAATAGCACTGATGCGGCGCCCCGGATCACAGAGAAAGAAGGGGCGGCGATTGTTTCGGTTTAAATGGGGAGCAAATATTTCAAATTAAACAGTGCAGAATTAAATTAATACAGCAGTTGGTAGGATACATTTACTAAATACGCCTCCGTCTGTATTGTAAACGAATTATAAAAAGTTAACACGCGCAAAAACATACAGCCGGGAGTCATTTTACATCATGAAATGGGAAGTTTGCAGAAACGATCACGTATTATCTCGCAGTCGGATTGAAAAACGATCAGGTATCCGTTGATGGACTTAACACGGCGGCTGTAGCTCAGTGGGGTAAGAGGGCCGTCCTGCAACCGCAAGGTTGTGGGTTCGATCCCCGCTCTCCCCATTAGATGCAAGTCGAAGTGTCCTTGAGCAAGGCACTGAACCCCCAGTTGCTTCCCGGGCGCATCACTGCAGCCCACTGCTCCTTAATAACTAAGGATGGGTTAAAATGCAGAGAACTAATTTCCCCTTGGGGATTAATAAAAGTGTATATTATTATTATTATTATTAACACCTACATGTGTTTAACCCGTCTGCGGCCGGCCCCGTGTGACACAACAAGTCCCACCCATTGCCTAAAACACAAGCTACCAAAATAGACACCCTTCCACAACAGAGCGGCAGCTGGGTGCACCATAGTCCGGGCACCTGTCTCGTTTTCGCTCAGGCAAAAAGGGGATTCGAGCCCACTGGGGCACACTTGCATGAATGAAAAAAAAATGGCCAGATAACTTCCTGTATGATGGTGCCCGGATGTTTCAACCCGGCATGCAACTTCTTAAAAACAAAACAGGCGTTAAAATATATATATATATTTTTTTTAAATAATGTATTTGAAACAGGAAATTAACTGCTCAGAGGCCGGGTGATGCGTGTATTGTGCGCCGATGGGAAGTGGCAGTTTAGGAAGGCTGTACTTTTTAACACGCCCCACACTACAACCACGAGGTGCATCACCCTGAGAGCCGCGCTGCTAACGTCTCGCCCTCACCTGCAGATCACCCGCGACGAAGTTAACTTGTGACAGGTGCAATTTCCACGTGGGGGATAATTACGTAGCGTGTGGTTAAATGTGAATACTTTCAAAAATATATATAATTTTTTTTTTTAAACGGTTGTATTAATATAAATAAATACTTTCGACTGTATCTGGGTAGAAGCCACACGTGCTCGTATTGAGATCTACGTTTTATTTGCATAGCAGCGACGCTCCTCGAGGCCACGCTCTCTCTCTCTCTCACCAGGCGTTCGGGTTCTGCCTGCTCAACAAGGCCGGTGGGGGGTTGGGTGCTGCAGGGGGAGACGAGCCTAAACAAGTTGGCCTGCAAACTGTGTATCGCCAAATAGTTCGAGTCCCGCGCGTGCCATTGCTTTCCACGTGTGTCATAGTTTCGGCAATTGACAAGCTAACCGGGGGCACAGAAGCGGCCACGCGGACCTCATGTCGCGAGGGGGGCTTACCGAGCGCGAGCTAGTCGAAGCAACTTGAGCCCGTTAGCATGAAATCGCTCTACCTTGCAGCTTCGCTAGAAAAAAGAGGCTTTTTTTTAAGCACAACGCAAAAATATGATCTCACCATCTTTCTTGAGCGGTACCGGCGCCTGGATCTCCTCCTTCTTGTCGGTCAGCGGGACCTTTCTGTCTTTTTGGGACTCCTTTTTCGGCTGCTTGGCAATCTGGGCTGCGGTCTTGGCGGCACCAGGAGCAGGGGCTTCCTTCTTCTTCACTTCGGCTTGCTTCAGCAGCTCGAAGGGATCCGACTCGTCGTCTAATAGCTGGTCGAACCGATTGGTTATGGCACAGCCAAAACCTTCTTGCATTTGTCCGGGCATGATGGCGCCCCTTCAGCAGGATTTTCCTCCGATTCTACGAGGCTTGGTGCGAACACTTCGCTAGATGAAGCCACAAGATGGCTGGGAAAAGGACCTGCTTCTCTTCCGGCGCGATAGACATCCGGGACCTCGGCCGTTGGCGCCGCTGGGTCGTGTAGTTCTTTTAAAATGGCGATTCGATCCACTCAGACGCGGGGCGGACCGATTATAAACTTCATTACCCACAATCCAAAACTCCTGTGTTGCTACCTTCTCGAAAGACAAGCATGGGTGCCCTCACATCACACAGTCTTGTTTTGATTCCTGAGTGGGAAAAACTCTTTAATATTAGCCCTTTAAGCTAATGTTTGTAAGCGTTTGTCAGTTTTAAACGTAATAGTTTATAACGGCTCTGTCGCCCCTGTTTTATACTCGCACACCTCTCGCACACCGCATGTACACACCTTTAAGGGAGCAGCTGTTTGTTGCTAATGTGTTTCAGTTAAATAAAAATGTGCTACGAGCTGTGGTTATAAGTCAAGGTGAGCGTTTACTTTAATATCTCGCTCATCGACACTCCACAGGCTGTCCTGCCATTTAAATCTGCCCGAGAACAAGTATTCACACCACCACGAGCCCCTGGGCCAAGTGAAAACAATATTTTTATATTTAGCAATACTCCTTGGGGGTTAATAAAACATGATCCATAGCAAATGGGGTTTATGTGCATGTAATAGCAAACACACTTTATAGAGAGCAATAATCCTTCAGGGAATGATGAGTTGACAACAAAAGGTAGCACATTACAAGTTGCATTATAAGTTGTGGACACACACACACACACGCATGTTTCAGATGTGACCTTTACCAGTTTGGAAGGAAGTTGTGTTTTTTCTTTATTGAACAGTTTCACACCAGACTTTATGGCAAACAAACAATTCAGCAAAAATAATACCACAATATACTTGTTTAAAATAGCTAATCACAAGTGAGCTTTATAATAATATCCAAACTATCCTTTGTTTACCACGATTTATCAAATTTATTTCTAAAGGAGTTAACTGAAGGAGCCTGTCAGACATTATCTGGAAGCTCTAAATACATAACTCATATACCAAAAGTGGACGACAGGCTCTGCAATTCTATTTTTCCCGTATGTGTCTTTCTATGCATTTATCTTTATATTCATGCGTATTGCATCTGGAAATGTCAAAAAATTCCATATGCGGAATGATTGCGTGAAAACGTTCTTGTGCACTCATGTTGCTGCAGGGAAATCATAACACACAGGATTCAGTCCATTTTGAAACAGCATTTGCATTTGGTCAGCTGGCTGGTGAAGGTTTGAGCTTTAGTGGATGTTATCACCGTTAATATCACCAACAGGAAAAGCAACATCACATAGACTTCCCTTTATCACTGTGAGGATAACACATAATAGCAGAAGACATTTTTGGATCGTTCTTTTGCCAAATCCCTTTAAAAAAAATATTTCAATAAATGCTTGTTTATGCGTTATGAGTTAAATGATTGCATGGAGACAAATGAAGCTTTGCACTTAAAGGTGCAGTGCGCTCATTTGGAGGCCTCTAATTCTGAGTTCGAAACCACCTGACATTTCACCTGTGTGCCAAGCGAATAAAGGAACACGACTCATCTAGAGCCAGTGTTTGGTTTGTCCCTTCTGGGCTACTGTAGAAATACGTTGAAACGGCTCTTCCAAAGGTAACTCACACTAGACGATTCGTATTTTCAGGTGACTGAAAGAAAACATATTCAATGTCAGCCAAAAGATCCCCCTTTAACACTGTACCTTTAAGGTCCGTCACGAAATCCATACAAAAGCCAAACAATAGATGTTATTTTGCATGAAGGGCTTGTTTTTTTATGGAGAACAAAAACGCTGTTCGACGGTTCAACCGGACCGATAATAAGCGGAAAGAAACTTCTAACAGCAGATGAAAAATAATAGAAATACTTCTATTATTTTTCAGCTGCTGCAAGTAATTGATGAAAAAAACCTGGAAGCTTAAAAATATAATAAACTGGATTATTAACGGGCAACGTGATGCTTTAGAAAAGCTATTGAACTATACTATATATATATATATATATATATACATATATAGATTAATATATATCAAAATAAAAGTATATATAATATAAACACATATATAGATTAATATATATCAAAATTAAAGTATGTATAATATATACACATATAGATTAATGTATATATATATAAATACAAGTAGATATAATATATACAAATATAGATTTATATATATATATAAAGAAAAGTATATATAATACACACATATTTAGATTTAATTAATATATATAAAAATAAAAGTATATATATAGATTAATATATATATACAAGTATTATATATAAATACGAGTACTGTATATAGAATATATACAAACATATATAGATTAATATATAAATAAATGTATATATATACAGGACTGTCTCAGAAAATTAGAATATTGTGATAAAGTTCTTTATTTTCTGTAATGCAATTAAAAAAACAAAAATGTCATGCATTCTGGATTCATTACAAATCAACTGAAATATTGCAAGCCTTTTATTCTTTTAATATTGCTGATTATGGCTTACAGCTTAAGAAAACTCTAAAATCCTATCTCATAAAATTTGAATATTTCCTCAGACCAAGTTAAAAAAAGATTTATAACAGCAAAACAAAATCAAACATTTGAAAATGTGTTTCCAGGTGTTTCGAGTTAATTAGACGATTCAAGTGATTTGTTTAATACCCTACTAGTATACTTTTTCATGATATTCTAATATTTAGAAATAGGATATTTGAGTTTTCTTAAGCTGTAAGCCATAATCAGCAATATTAAAAGAATAAAAGGCTTGCAATATTTCAGTTGATTTGTAATGAATCCAGAATGCATGACATTTTTGTTTTTTTAATTGCATTACAGAAAATAAAGAACTTTATCACAATATTCTAATTTTCTGAGACAGTCCTGTATATTCTATACTTTACCTGTCATTTTGATTTTACTGGAGTTACATTTCATCTTCAAACATCAATTATGTGTAATAAAATATTTTGTTCCATGTTCTTTTTGTTAATAATATAAAACTGACTTTATTCCACCTAGTTTGACTTTTGCTGTCATAATGCTGATCTTAGTGCATTTATAGTTTAAAGACAGGAGGTGGCATCAAACTAGACCCTCCGGTTCTCTCCCGGTCCGGATCGTGGTCCAGCCCCCCGGGTGACGCCGGTCGGGCTGCCAGTCCCTCCTGAACTCCACCAGGTCTTATTCCATGCTCGCGCGCGACCGCAGAGAGAGAGAGAGATAGAGAGAGAGAGATAGAGAGATGACGTCTCCGGTCGCCAAAGCCATGCTGGAGTCCTACGCGCTCATGGCCATGGTTATGGGCGCGTTCTTCATCTACTTCTGCGGGATGGTTTGGGCTTTCTGCAACCCGAAACTGAGCGAAGAGGAGGAGAAAGAGGAAGAGGAGGCGCGCGAGACCGGGAAGCCAGCAGCCGGACACTGGGGGCACGACTTCTGGGTTCGCGCGGCCCCCCCAAACCCGCCGGAGCGGAATTTCAGGTGCGCGTGCAACGATGCGCGTCTGCCGTCCCCCGCCGAGGGGCTCACGCGCACCACGTACGTCAACTTTTGGGATGACGACGACAGTCTGCTGTCAGACTGCAGCACGTTCTTCCGCGAGGATCGTGGCATTAGCAACCCAATGGGACAAAAGTGATGGAAAGTTGGTGACCTATAACCTCCACGTCCACGCGCACGCGCAGTGATATCACCCTTTACGCAGTGGATGGACTGAAAAGAAGCGGATGAGGAAACAAAACTCATTTTTATTCCTCCAAACTAACAACACACACAACTTCTTTGTTCTATAACAGGCGTGTTATATCATATACGATGCCCATAGAGTCACTGCAACTTGTTTATTTGTGCAGTGAGTTCAGGCGGCCATGTTTTGCGAGTGACCCGCATCAGGTTCTGCAGGACTACTGAGATTCTTTTGGACTCTCCTTAAGTTTCTCTCTCACGTCTCATTCCATTTGTAGCAATTTCTCAAACAACGCGTCCGATGTTTCCACGTCGATGTCCATCTGGAACAGAAGACACAAAACCTGCTCACGTACTTTAAAAAATAATAATTTCATAATTGATTACAGATTATTATTATTATTTCTTGTACCTTTCGTGCAAGAGTGTAGTTCTTTCCGAGACCTGATGTGAGGCTGTGGTACTTGGCTTGAGGGTCCAGCGATTCAGGCTTTTGCTTAAATAGCCAGAGCTGCAAGAAAGAGCAAAATTCCTGAATTAAATTGTACTAAAATGTGTATTAAAATGTAAAAATATGTTCCTACCAGGGCTTCAGCTCCGTTATACGGCGTCAGCGTGAACGTATTGTAACTCATTCTCATCTGTGATCATGAAAGAGAGACGTTTCAGCTCTGCGTGTGTGTGTGTGCGTGTGTGTGTCATTAATTTAAAAAAACATCAAGAGTTGCACTCATGACTCACGAGCCACAAGAGGGGCATGAGCAGAGTCCAGATGACGGCCGGGAAGGAGGGCAGGATGGCGTAGGTCAGGTTGGTCATTACGAAACCCGGACAGGTGACGGATGAGAACAAACCCTAGAGGGCGGGAGTCCACAGGAATAAACCGAAAGACACGGGTGATATGTGTGTGTGTGTGTGTGTGTGTGTGCCGACCTGTTTGTTGTAGCGCGTGTTGAGTGCCAGGCTGAGCAGGTCGGTGGCGTACTTGGAGGAGCTGTACAGCTGGACGCCGGCCCGGTGCTGCACGTCTTCCAGGTCGAACGCCGAGCGCTGAGCGTTGCTGGAGGAGGTCCAGATCAGCTGGGAGGCCCGGCCCGCGCGGCACAGAACCGGCTCCAGCTCCCTGATCTTGGCAAAACGACAACGGAGAACAACACAGGGTGACAACACTCTAAAATAAACACACACAAACACGCACATTGTTTGATTTGAACTAGATTTGTGTGAGAAACAGACGAGTTTACTCAGGGAAATAATGGTTCTTTAAAAGGCTTTGTGCTTCTACAAAGAACCATCACCTACTGGAGAACCATTTTGGAAATGGTGCATTAAAGAACCATCTTGTGAAGGTTCTTTGAGACAACTTTATAGGTTCTTTGAAGAAGTCTTTTAGGAAATTGTTCTTTAAAGAACCCTGGTTTGAAAGGTTCTTTGTGGAACCAGAAATGGTGCCTTCAAGAACCATTTTTTAAAGGTTCTTTGAGACACCTTTATCGGTTCTTTGAAGAACTCTTTAAGGACATTTCAAACCAGGGTTCTTTAAAGAACCCTGTTTGAAAGGTTCTTTGTGGAACCAGAATGGTTCTTTAAAGAACCCTGGTTTGAAGGTTCTTTGAGACACCTTTATAGGTTCTTTGAAGAAGTCTTTAAGGAAATGGTTCTTTAAAGAACCCTGGTTTGAAAGGTTCTTTGTGGAACCAGAAATGGTCCCTTAAAGAACCCTGGTTTGAAAGGTTCTTTGTGGAACCAGAAATGGTTCTTTAAAGAACCCTGGTTTGAAGGTTCTTTGAGACACCTTTATAGGTTCTTTGAAGAAGTCTTTAAGGAAATGGTTCTTTAAAGAACCCTGGTTTGAAAGGTTCTTTGTGGAACCAGAAATGGTGCCTTAAAGAACCATTGTTTAAGGTTCTTTGAGACACCATGAAAGGTTCTTCTCTGGCATCGCTCTGAAGAACCATTTTTGGTTCCTGATGGCACCTTCATGTTTCCGTGTGCACTTTTTTCTTCATATATCTTGTCATCATTATCCATGAGCTTTGCACTATAACACTTAATTCATAAATCCACCCGTGGCCCACTCATTTACCCACTTACATGTCGCGTAAACAGAGCGGCCATTAAAAAAAGGCCTCCTCCTATTCGGCCTCCGGGAGCTGAGGCTGCCAGCACGATTCCCCAAACTGCCTTTAGGGACTCTGGAAATAACTTCCGTGGGGCCTAATGTGCGTTTTATATTCTTAGTTGTATTTTAAACTATTGACGCCTGCATTGGGTGACCGGGGGCTTCATGCAGCAGCTGCTTAATGGCATCTTCACCCCTGTTATTAAGTAATAAAGTACCTGTGTGGACAGGTCATTACAGTGAAGGATGGATACACCTGTATATGTGTTCAGCATTCCTCTCGTCTCCCACTGTCTGGTGTTCCAAACATCCTGCAGAACTCTGTGTGACCTCTTAATCTTTAGTGCTTTGCCTCTTTCTTCCAAGGATAAATGACGAGTTCTGGTTAATGATATTCGTTATTTCAGCTTAAGTAGACTGAACAGCGGGGGAGATAACAGGGGTCGAGAGTCTGAAAGCTCACAGATGATATTATTTAGTATTTAATTTAACGAGCTAAAGAGCTGTAAACTAAGATGCTTATACGATGTTATGGTTAAATGGTATTTTTTTAAATCAGGTTTATAATTCTGTTTATTATAATTAGATTGTAATTCCTTTAAGCATCATTGTAACTGATATAACAATAATAAATATTATTATTAATATTAATACTACATATTATTATTAATATTACATATTATTATTTATATTAATAACACACATTATTATTAATATTACTTATTATTAATATTATAATAAGTATTATTAATAATAATAAGTATAATTGTATTATTATTAATAATAAATAATAATATATATGTTTTGTTGTGAAAGAGGGTTCACTTACCGTGAAAATTTCAAACGTTCCTATCTGGGTTTTTGTTCATAAGTTTAAACTCTCACTTTAATATTTTTGTTTTATTAATGAATACTATATAAACTGTACTTTACTGTCGATTTCGAGCATCTCCTTCCACGTCGAAATCTTTAAGTTTCCTTCAACTAATCAGTAACGTCAAATTCCCGCCAAAAGTTCTTGACTGTTTCAGAAGAACTTTTACCAAAAAATATGATGCGTCACATCAGCTGAAGCATAGAAGTGATTTGAGAAGGTTTCTGACTTAATACACGACAGGATCCATCTGCGAACGCACAGTCGGCAGAATACTTTGCGCGTTGACCTTACACCCAGAACAGCGCTGTTAATATTTAATGAGCCGCGTTGCTCAATGGCAGATGGATCCAGTATCGCCTATATTTATTCCATCGAGGAAGAAACAGCCGAGTAGAATTACTGCGGCTGCAGGAAAACTGAAGGAAACATGGCGTTGCATCACATTCCACATACAATATAATTAAGCAGCTAAACTCACGAGGAGGAAGTGGCCGAAGAGGTTGGTGGCGAACACGTCCTGCAGGCCGTCGGGGGTGACGCCGTCCCTCTGCGTGAGAATCCCCTCACCGGTGGTGAACATGGAGACGACGCGACTGAAATTAAGACGTCAGAATGAGCAATAGATGATCCGAGTGAGCCATTTTAATAAAAGGCGACGTTAAAGAATACAAAGATACCCGATGCGGCGCGGCCATTTTGGAGTACCTGGAGAAGAGGCCCTTGAAAAAGGCTTTCACATCAAACTGGGGGTTTGGCATGATGCCTGCGTTCAGGTAGAGGTAGTCCAGACGGTTGTACCTGCAGGGATCAATCACACATCATGTATAGGCACTTCTGTAACACACACACACACACACACACACAATAAGATTATAACCTGGCCCGTGTGGATGACAGTCCCCCCTCACCTGAGTTTGACCTCCTGTGCGGTGGTGATGACGGAGGCGACGCTGCTGGTGTCCACCTGCAGCAGGGCCACCTGGGCGGCGGGGTGAGAGGCGAGCAGCGCCGAGCGAGCGGCCTGAGCCCGCCGCATGCTCCTGCAGGCCAGGCACAGCTGGAGGCCCCCGGCGTCCTGAGAGAGGAGACGCTCGCACAGCATCAGGCCGATGCCGCTCCAGGGAGGCGACGAGGTTATTAGGGGCCGGCGATTACTTTGATTAGAGAGCAAAACAATCCCACACATGTGCACTATGACACCATGCCATGAGGGGCCAGGAGTCTCTTGACAAAAAGGATTAAAAACATGAATTAAAAAACCACATTATTAAATAAATTTGGAGAAATACAGTATGCATGCCTTAAATAATGATGTTAATGTTCAGATCACGTACTTCAGTTAAAGTTTGGTGTACAAATACTGTCTGATAGGTCTTAAGTAAAAGTAGAAACGTATTAGCGTCACAGTGTACTTCAAGCAACAAAAGTAAAAGTATTAATTTAAGCAGAATCAGACTCAATATCCATTTCAGAAAATTATATTATTATTATTATTATATATAATTATTGTTGCATGTGGATTAATGTGTTTATCCTGTACATTTTGCAACTTGTACAATTTGAACTCTTTTAAATAACTTTATATTTTAAAGTAGCAGACAAGGCGATACTTAGGTAAAGTACAAGTACCTCAAAATGGTCCAGAACTCAAGTAAAAGTACTCGCGTGGTTACATCCCACTAATATATTTAACCACTAACATTACTCAATAATACCTTGAGGAAAGGCCTCTTGTGTCATGAATTAAACTGTAAATGCCAGACTCAAAGTTTAGAATAAAAACAATTAAAAAAAATATCGATTACCTATTTGCTCCCGTCACCAAAACCACCGTATTAATATTTTCTGGTCAAAACTACACAGGAAACACTTTTTCTCCTGCCGGATCTTTTTTTCTTCCAAGCAACAAGTTCTGCATCCGGTGGATGGAGCGGTGTCGTGTACTTAGCCCCGCCCCCGCGTCGTGATTGGACACCGCGGTGACTCTCAGCCAATGAGGAACGAGATACGAGTCGGCTCATCTTGAGGCACCGCCCACACAGATTCAGATAATCAGAAGTCACGAAGAGAACAGAAAGTTCTGTTTAAATTGTTTTTGTATTATTTGAAGAGTAATCAGTAGTCATGAATTAATCAAGAGGGAGAGTTCTCTGTTAACAGTTTATTTGTAGTTCAACCCATCAATGTACAACATTTGTCTACAACGTATATAAAACCATTCTCACCGAAAACAAACAAACATTTGAGTACAAAAATGAATTAAAACTAATCATGAAATCTGCCAGGGTGCCGCCCCCAACTCATTTAAATACAAGGATTGCAAATGCAATGAAAATATGTTATGTATCCCATGGGAACGCCCAAACGTGTCTCCAAAATGAATATTTAACTTACTTTTGCTGATCTTTTTGCCCAGATTGCGAAAGAAACAGAGAGATAAGGATGAACTTCGACAGAAACGTTGAGAATACCATGCAGGAGGGTGAGAACGAGGCCTCTGATACGAGGGAAGAGCCTGTAAATACAGCTGCAGTGGCAGGAGGACAGTGGTATGCAGGATGAAGTTCAAGCTACGAGTTACACACACACACACACACACACACACACACACACACACACACACACACACACACACACACACACACACACACACACACACACACACACACACACACACACACACACACACACACACACACACACACACACACACACATGTGCTGAGGAGAAGAGGAGAGAATCCAGCACACGGCAATAAAATAAAAAAATATATAAACCTGGACTTGAGTCATTAGCTGTGTTAGCTTTCGTCAGCTAATACAAACGTATCTGAATATGAATTAGGCTGAATATTCCCATTTATGTTCAACAACAACATCTTCCCAACGATGCTGAGGTCAATGACAACAAATATGATAAACGTCAACTTAAAAAGAATGTTACTCCACAAATATATCAACAAAAACATAAACGGAACAACCACGTATGAACTTATAAATATTAATACAAAATATTGACGTTTGAGATTTAGACGTTTCTATTGGAAATACACTTTGTGTTCAACGACGGAGCTTCTTAATATTTAAGTCACACTTTATAGATCTATAATGCATTATAAAGATACTTATCATGCATTATTATCTGCTTATTGTACTATATAATTACAAGCACTCATTCATAATGATTTATAACATAAATCATAAATCATTATACAGCAGTATATAACTATTTATAAGGTCCAGTATCATAATTATTTATAATTTCCAGCCATGTAAGGGTCATAGTGTATTATATTTTCCATCTAATACACTATAATATATTTTTTATAATGCATTATCGTGAATATTAATTAATAAAACTGGTCATTGTTTTCTTTCTTTAAAGTAATAAATAATTTTACGATATTTAGTGTTGTTCTTGAAGGTTAAATGATTATTTTCTTCCCTTTAAAGTTAACAATGAACACTTAAAGTAATGGATTCAAACAATATTATAATATATTACAACTTAAAAATAAAATATAATACATTATAATCCTTGACAAGCAAACAGGACTTATTATAACTCATGACCTTACAAGTCATTAAATAATGCTTTATAATGTGTATTATTATTGTTATAAAGCATGCATATGCATGAGTGCTTATAACTATGACTTTACAGTGTTATAAGCAGATTATAACACATTATAAATATATTTATTTTGCTATGTGGACGTCATAGAAAGTGTCACCGATACTTCCATTTGTTCTAAATGTGTGGAGTTGGTCTGAGATGAAATACTTGAAAAGAAAAGAGATGCAACCGGAACGTTTCCCCCGCTACGTTCTCCAAAAGAAAACACAAGAACGTTCTTCAGCAATGAATATCAAACTTTGTAACCCGGGAAATTTTAACTCTTTGAAAATTGTAAAAAAAAAGAAAGAAAACATACATTTTAAAAAGTGCCGAATGTCACTTGAATGCTACATTTACTCTTTGAACACGTCACGACCAAACCATCGGGGGTTGGTGTATAACACAGAATCGATACTGTTGTTGTAATAATACCTGTATGTCTATAAAACATCCGATGGAGCTCAAACTGACACACACACACACACACCAAAAGTCTCTGGTTTTGTCCATCTCTGCAGAGCGTGAATCAACCAATCTCCAAAAATCGCATCTCGGAGCCCACTTCCTGTTTCCTCTGTCCTGGAACAAGATGCACCTGGATCTGAATCCTGGTCTTTATTCCATAGATGAGCAGTCTGGGAATCACTGTCTTATTTACGGCTGCCTCTCCAGGAGGGCTCGGTGTATTTCCTGGAAGGAGGGCCGCTCCTTCGTGTTCCTCCTCCAGCAGCTCAGCATGATCTTGTAGAGCGAGTGTGGACACAGCACCGGCTGAGGCAGGTAGATCTGCACGGAGGCCACGAGGTGAGCCAGGGAAAACACTCATGCATTCAAAATATACGGTACCGTTCAACAGTTTGGGGTCACTTAGAAATGTTTAAAAGGAAAGCACCGTTTTTTTCAATGAAGATAACATAAAATTATTCATAAATATACAAGTGGTGAATGACTATTCTCTGGTGTTAATGAAGTCTCGACAGAGGCGTGTAGAGGCCCATCTCCAGTGTTCTAATGGTACATTGTGTTATCGCCTTAGAAGACTAACGGAGGGGTAGAAAACCCTTAAAGACCCTTTTTATGTGAGCGCAGCTGAAAACAGTTACGCTGGTGAGAGAAGCTATAAAACCGTCCTTCCTTTGAGCCAAAAGTTTGGAGAACAAGATAAATATTTCAAATAAAAATCATTATTTATAACCTGGTCAATGTCTTGACTATATTTTCTACTCATTTTGCAATTAATTTGATAAATAAAAGTGTGAGTCTTTTTTCATGGAAAACACCAAATTGTCTGGGTGACCCCAAACTTTTGAAGGTGAGTGTATATATGTGTATTAAATGTGTGCGGCGACGCTCACCTGTCTTTTCTGGTCCCTGAAGAACTCCCCGGTGTTTTCGATCACCTGCTCGTCGGTGAGCTGGGAGTAGGGCTGCTCCTTGCAGAAGTTGAGTATCTCCCACAGGGTGACCCCGAAGGCCCACGCGTCGCTGGCCGTGGTGAACTTACCCTGCACAACACAAACAGGGCGACACGGCCATCAGCCCGGCACGCAAACACAAGGAAATAAAGGATTTAATCTCCGGAATAAAACTCTTTTTTTTACTGGTAAAAGTGGCAATTTTTAAGACTTTCATTCATTAATGCTCACTCAGCACCCCATCTTGGCATAAAAAAACAGAAATGTAAAAAATGTTGCTAATTTATTTTAAAAAAGTATTAATGAGAAATAAAATCAATCAAAATCAAAAAAGTTCATTTTATTTCTCTTTAATACTTATGAACAGGTGATATTTCAGTTTTTCTTTTTAAAATAAATTTGCAAAAAAGTCTACATTTCTGTGTTTTTCTTTTTTGATTTTAGCAAATGGCTGCAATGAAACAAAGAGTGAAACATTTTAAAGGGGTCTGAATACTTTCCTCGCCTAATGTATATTCGAATATCAATAATCTACCCCGGTTGATTTAATTTCCGAAGAAAACCTTTTTATTCTTTTCGTTTCACCTCCATAATGAATGGAAGAATAAATAAAAAAAACTGAGAAAATTCTTCAGCCTCTGTTTTCTTTCATAATTCCAAAAGCGACACGAGGCGACTGACGGACACTCAAATGCTCAAATGCATCATTTTCTTTTTTTAAGTGGCGGTCCCTTACCAGCAGGATGCTCTCCCACGACATCCAGCGTATGGGCAGCACCGCCCGGCCCTGGATGCGGTAGTAGTCGCCGCTGTACAGGTTTCTGCTCATGCCGAAGTCGGCGATCTTTATCGTGTAGTTCTTGCCCACCAGGCAGTTCCGCGTGGCCAAGTCCCGAT
Organism: Pseudoliparis swirei; assembly: GCF_029220125.1. Lineage (NCBI taxonomy): Eukaryota > Metazoa > Chordata > Actinopteri > Perciformes > Liparidae > Pseudoliparis > Pseudoliparis swirei. The sequence goes on along the minus strand of NC_079392.1, from coordinate 24,854,817 downwards.
GGACAAAGTTCAGGGAGGAGAGGTACTTCATCCCCGAGGCGATCTGCGCCGCCATGTAGCACAGACTGCTGAAGCTGGAGAGCAGAGGAGAGAAACGGGGTGTCAAAAAAACAACCCCAAAAAGACAAGGTCGCGGCCTCAAGGTCACGACCTCCCTCCTCCGTCTCCTCCCCCACCTGACGGTCGGCGCGTCGCTGAGCCGGGCCAGCTGCCCCTCGGGCTCGTGGCGGGACAGGAACTGGTTGAGGTCGCCGTTCTCCATGTACTCCGTGATCATGCACAGCGGGTCGCTGTGAATGCACACGGCCAGCAGGCGGATGATGTTCGGGTCCTTCAGACGCGACATGATCTTTATCTCCTTCAGGAAGTCGTTCCTACCGGAGGAGAGAGAAATATCAGAATTACATTCATCCATTCAGGGGAGGACATTTATATATATTTTTAGGGGCCATTTTTTGCCCCACTCACTGAAATCCAGAAGCATTTAAAAAATAAATTGTAGGCACTTTTTGAAACTTGTGAAATAACATTTAACCTTTGTTCAAAAATAATAAATATACTTATTCAGGCTTACAGAAAATGTCATAAAAATGGCAATAATAAGACTATTAGGCAATAATAAGACTATTAGGCAGTAATAAGACTATTAGGCAATAATAAGACTATTCGGCAAAAATAAGACTATTAGGCACTAATAAGACTATTAGGCATTAATAAGACTATTAGGCAAAAATAACACTATTAGGCAATAATAACACTATTAGGCAGTAGTCTACATATTCAAAGTGTTTCCTTAGATTCTTTAAACAAAAAACAAACAGAAAACATGAATCAGACTATCAAATTTAATTTGTATTCTTATTTATTTGTGGTTATTTATTGTTATAATTTTTTTTAAACAACTATTAGAAATTGTAACTTATTTCTTGGTTTTTTTATAATTCAAAATTATATTTATTGATTTATTTTGTGTACCTACCTAGTACAGATAGGACACACACAACAAAGAACAACAACAAAACGATGTTAAATGATCATAATTATGGGGGCGTTTGTTGCTCCTCTCCTAGTGATATCAGGGGCAAAATTATATTTCTTAGGGTCAGTTTTGCCCTTTGCCCCGGTGTGTTTCCGACGCTGTTTCCAAAATGTGTTTTCAGCGTCTCAGGTCCTGAACGCGGCGGCGTCGTGGTGCAGATCATCGCTCGGGAGTCGGTACCTCGCATTTTTGTCGGCGTCCGATCGCAGCATCTTCACGGCCACGAGAACCGGCTGGTCCTCTGGGATGTCGAATAAAAACTCCTTATTCATGAACTCATGCATTCCCTTCGCCTCGCACAGGTGCACCTGAAAGGAGGAGGAGGAGGATGCAACGTTTAAAAATAAATAAATAGAAAAGTGCAGAAGGAAGCGGCCGCGGAGCGAGGAGACGAGCGCCCACCTCTCCGAACTGGCCCTCTCCCAGCTTCTCCTTGAACGTGAGCATCTTGCGCGGGAACTCCTCCACGGCGACGTCCTTCCCCGACAGCAGGTCCATGGCGAGCGCGGGGATGGCGTACGTGTTGCTTCCGGTCACGCCCTGCAGGTTCACGATGTGCGCCTCGGCGTAGTGAGGGGCGCCGTCTTGGACGGCGGCGGCGGCGGCCACGCCGGCGGCGGCGGCGGCGGCGGTCGCCGCGCTGGTGGATTTGGAAGCTGCAAACGCAACGCAGAGGGAAACCGTGAGCAAAGAGGCCGATGAGATGCGGCGTGGACCACGACAGGCGGTGCTTCTGCTGTTCTCCACCTACCGGGCTCCTCCGAGCTCTGAGCAAACTCCGGCAGCTTACATATGATGCGCGACGGCTCCTGGTAGTCGGGGCCGAGGGGGAAGATGCGCTCGTAGGTGGAATTAGACTCCTGCTCGCTGATTGTGCTCGACTGGTTGTAAGCGAACGTCTCACTCTGTATTGACAAACTGGCAGTTAGTTCATCGTCCAGCATCCGGCGAGAGGCCTAGAATAAAGGATGTGGGGTGGGTTGAAGGAACACATCTGACCACCTCCCGAAATATACAGACAGGATGGAAAATGCCGTCGACGTGCATGCGAGCTCACCTTCTCCAGCATCTTCTGCCACACCTGCCGCCACAGGATGATGACGATGATGACCACGAGGATGAAGATGATGGCCACCAAACAGCCGATCAGGATCCGGGTGTTGCTGTCGTCTATTTTGTGGGTGGGGTCGTCCTCTGGGGGGGACAAGGAGAGACACCTGTTCACTGTCTGCATCCGGATAATACACGGCAAAGAGTATTATGTTAATTTTTTATTCTTTTTTATTTTAAGTTATTTTACTCCGTTTTTTGACCTTGTGAAAAACAGGAAGCTAGAATATCTTTATGGAATTAAGGAATCTGGACAATAAGTGCTCTTTACACTTCATCTCATCCCATATTCTTACTGATATGATCCATGTTTGTAGTCTTCAACCTTCTTATTCTCTTTTTCACATTCATGAAAATCCTTTTTACGGGAAAAATTAAAATCCAAACATGCAACGAAAAAAAACCACATTTCCCCACACTTTTCATCATACGTGTGCAGGTCTCCATCCATGTGGAGCGATCACTGACCTGGTTGTATGTTAGGGGGTAGGCCCGTCTTGGGTGGAGTCAGGGTGGTGTTGTACATGGCTGTATCTATAAAAAAAAAAGAGAAAAAAAGAAATAAGGGCCAGAGATAATTAGAAATTAAAGTTGTTCACCTTAAATCAGAAGGCCTCAAAACAGACCTTAATAATAATAATAAACTAATATATATATATACATATATAAATATACACACATATATATACACATATATATATATATATGTATACATATATGTATACACATATATATATACACATATATATATATATATATATATATATATGTATGTATGTATATATGTATATATGTGTGTATACACATATATATATACATATATATATGTATATATATATATGTATACATATATGTATACACATATATATATACATATATATATATACATATATATGTATATATATATATATGTATATACCCTTCAAATATGCGCCAAAATAACTCCTCCAATCCGCGCTCATGCACGCGCTTCCCGGGTCTACCTGACTGGAAGGTGACCTCGCTGAACAGCATCCAGGCGTCGGCGAAGTGGAACTGGCACTTGATGGCGCTCGCCATGTGATTGGCCAGGTTGACGGTGACGAAGCGCGCGCCCGGAGGACCCTCCTCGTCCTCCTCCGCGGGGCTGAAGGCGATCAGCGGCGCCGCCTCCCAGTCCGCCTCGGACCGGAAGTAACACACCACCTGGCGGAAGGCCCTGGCGCGCCGCGAGTGCATGTTGTTGCAGTGCACCTGTGTGCGGGGCGGAGACACTTTTAAGGATTAATAACATTATAAATGACGTAAACACACCTGGGGGAGAGCTGTGCATGGAGGCCTCACCTTCATGGTGGTGAAGTTGCGCGTGCGGTCGAACTCGAACATGATCTCCACGTATCCGCTGGGGAAGCTCTCGTTGGTCCAGCCCACGTAGTCGTACCCGGGCCACACGTTGTACACGTGGCTGTGCGTGAAGTCGTCCAGGCCGCACACGCCGTCCGTCAGCTGGCCCAAGCCCTCCGTCATGCTGAGAGACAGAGGTGTGTGTAGGTGTAAGTGTGTGTAAGAGTGTGTGTGTGTGTGTGTGTGTGTGAGAGGCAGCAGACCCAGAGGAACTTTTTTCTAAACTGAGGGCATCAACAATGTCCCACATTGTTCACAAAAATAACTTGAAATTGACAAAAGTAATAATAAATAAAAATTTACTGAAAATTAACTAATGGAAATCAGACATTGCTTTTTAAATTAGCTTCAACGGAATTTTTAAACAAATTAATAAATAATGAAAATGGCCTATAGACAAAATGTATGGTAGTCCTCGAAAAATGAATACAATATTTTACCATAGGAACATTTTAAACTAAGGTGTGTCGTCTAATTAGCAACACAGGTGTCATCAGACTTGTATCAGTCTGTCTATTTAAAAGGGTAAAAAGTTGGATTTAAAACATTTTTATTTTCATATTTATACCTATGTTTTAAAAACTATTTGTGCACACAACAGTCGTATCTATTCTTTCATTGAATTAGTCCAACTCTGTTGTCCTTGTTCCTGCTGCTATTCAAGTCAATAATATAATTATAAATATGACCACAACATCATATTTCTGTGTAAGTGCTTTTGGAGAGATGCCATAAGCACTCCTGTAAACTGTTGCACCCTTTGGCCACTAGGTGGCGGACTTGTAAAGCCGGGTTCTTGGCTGAAGGCGCCGTAATAAAGGCCATTTTCTTTTTCTCTCTGCCTCCACACGGAGCCCCGCCTGTCATGGAGGACATTATTCACCGCGGTGTATATATAAACACCACCGTCATTAACCGGAATGATTGGCTCATCATTCGGGTTTCTCTACTTCATGAGCGCAGGCTTGACTCAGCGGTCCCTGTGAGGTATTGCGCAACCCGGTAGGCCATGGCGACGGGGCCACAACAAGGTGAAGGGGGGAGAAAACACCCACAGAGGATGAGAGCAATGCACGCACACACACACACACACACACACACCTGTGGATGACGGCGCCGTCGTAGACAGAGTCGTTGAAGTAAGCGGGTAAAGCCGGCATCTGCTCTCCGACTGGAGCGTTGTACGACACCAGACCGTCTGTGAAGAAGAAGTATTCGTTTATTGAGATGAAATAACTCATAACTTTGTGTGTTATAGCAACATATTAGTTTTAAGCTCCAGCGACCAACATTTACAAAAGAGATTGAAACAAGATGCTCTCTCATCTCTCCCTGACTACACAGAAACATGGAGGTGCCGTCTGGAACCGAAAATGGTTCTTCAGAGTGATGCCATCGAAGAACCATTTATGGTTCCACAAAGAACCTTTAAAACCAGGGTTCTTTAAATAATAATTTCCTTAAAGAGTTCTTCAAAGAACCTATAAACATGTCTTAAAGAACCTTTAAAAAATGGTTCTTTAAGGCACCATGTATGGTTCCACAAAAAACCTTTCAAACCAGGGTTCTTTAAAGAACAATGTCCTGAAATAGTTATAATCATTTTTATTTAATTCCATAGTTCTTCGAAGAACCTATAAAGGTGTCTTAAAGAACCTTAAAAAATGGTTATTTAAGGCACCATTTATGGTTCCACAAAGAACCTTTCAAACCAGGGTTCTTTAAAGAACCATTTCCTTAAAGAGTTCTTCAAATAACCTATAATGGTGCCTCAACAAACTATCCTCCTCCTCCTCCTGCTCCTCCTCCTGCTCCTCCTGCTCCTTCTGCTCCTCCTCATCCCCCTCCTCCTGCTCCTCCTCCTCCTCATCCCCCTCCTCCAACTCCTCCTGCTCCTCCTCCTCCTCCTCATCCCCCTCCTCCTCCTCCTCCTCCTGCTCCTCCTGCTCCTCCTCCTCCTCCTGCTCCTCCTCCTCTCACCCAGCCATTCACAGCCGTAGAGCTCCACCCTCATGCAGACGTTCATGGAGTGGTCCGTGACGGGCATGAAGCGGACGTAGCGGGCGATGATGGGCGGCTCCAGGTCCTTCAGTACGATGTCGTAGGCGTTCCTGTTTCCCTCGATCACCTGCGGGGGTGTCAACAGACAAAACAAGCGCACCTTGAGGCGACAGAGGACCGGCCCGTGACCCCTCGATCTCCATGGCGACCGTGAACGGCATCAGGACCGCTTTTCCTCAGAGGGCTCACCTGCTTGCCCTGCCGGTTCCGCCACGAGATCCAGCGGCTGCCGTCGCGGCTGTACTTGATCTTGTACATCTGGGAGAACTCGTTGCCGATGCCCCCCGCGTGACGCCCCTGGGTGCCCACCAGGGTGATGAAGTGGAGCGAGCGCAGGTCGATCTGGAGGAACTCCTTCAGGCTGTCCGGCTCCACCGTTATCTCCGGGCACCAGGCGCCGTCGCCCTCCTCGAAGTCCAACCTGTGGGGGGTTAGAGAGGGAGAGCGAGAGAGAGAGAGAGAGAGAGGGGGTTTACAGCAGGGAAGGGGAAGAGGTTCCAGGGAGGAGTAAATAAGTAGAGCAGGACGGAGGAGAGGAAGAAGGTGAAGAGGAAAGTAAAAAGGCGAGTGCGGTGACGGATTTCAGTTCTTACAGCCGGCTATAAAAACACCTCGGTGAGGCCTGGAGTCGTAAACGTGTCTTAAAGGGTTAATTTTGGGCAATAGATCTGAATGAGGGGGGGGGGGGGGCATTGCGGGGGGGGGGGGGAAACGACGGGGTAAGCGTGTTACATCATTATCCTGATACTTACTGAAGGCCACCCAAGTTATGCAGCACACACACACAAGCACACGCACGCACACACACACACACACAGACACACACACACATGCACGCCCACATGCACACACACCTACTTGATTATGTGGCTGTAACTGATATCCCAGTGTGTGGCTTACTGCAAATAAACAGACTCAACTTTTGCAGGATCCTCCCCCCACACACACACACGCACTCACACACACACACTCACACTTTCTCTCATATACACACACAGACACACACTAATTATCAGGGTAAACATACAATGTGGCGTGTGCATAGGTGTGTGTGTGTGTGTGTGTGTAATATACATACCTGCCGTATCTAGCGGCGGTGGATTCGGACCACTGGCTGGAGGCGGAGATGTCCTCGTCCTGTATCTGCCCCCCCGACATGCCCAGAGGATACCGACACACACCTGAGACACAACAACAACAACAACAACAACTTTAAGTTTAATTATGTTGTGGATCCGCTCAGGTAGGTCAACAGGTGAGCGTCCATCCTGTTTATGTCACCCTGTATTTCACCAAGAGAGAGACTCCATTTAATGCTAAGCTAACTGTCTCACAGCTGGAGTTTCATCTGCAATTGACGGACATGTGAGTGATGTTGATTTTCAAAGTAAAAGGTTTTATATTATTACATCTTTCTGCCTCGTTTGCAGACCGGTGTACGGTAACTCAGACCATTATTTATAGAACCAGCCGCCACCTATTAAGAATATTTACTCGATGAGCAAACTCTACTTCAGGTCTATCACAACGCTTCTATTTAAGGATATTCCAGTTCCACCGCCGGCATTCGAGGATCACCACCGCACTCTGAGCACGTGCAGCTCGCCCGGGCCTCTCGGACCACCGCGGCGCCGCCGAAACATTCTGAAGCGTATGAAACGTTCGCCAGACGCCCGCCGGCATCTCTAAAGACGGGCCGACTTCATCCTGTCAAGAAAAAACCTGCAAAATGTGATGGATTGGTGCTGGATGAACACACACACACACACATACACACACACACACACACACATATCCACTCTCACATTGTGGTTGCTTTATTGAAATAATAAGTTGGATCCATTCAGTGTTTCTGCCAGTCCAAACAGTGCCGGTATCAACTACATGTTGTTACTGTGTGTGTGTGTGTGTGTGTGTGTGTGTGTGTGTGGTAAAGCTGGCAGCGGTGAACCCATCACGCCCCCGCTGTGCGGTCAATAGAAGCAATATGCCCTCTGTTTTCCTGCATGCCAGCCCTCCTCCTCCTCTCCCTCCTCCTGTGTGGTCCCCCCTCCCCCCCTCCCCCCCTCCTCTCTTTTTTCTTTCGAGATGCTAAAAAAAAAGTTAAGAGCGAAAGAAAACCTTTATCTCATTAAGACTCCGCCGGCTCGTGGCTGAGTGAGCGTGACACGCTTCATGCAGCATGGCATCGATTAACTTTTCACGAGGCTGTGAATGACTTCTACTGATTTCTGGGTGTTTCCAAGAGTTAAAATAATAATAATTAAAGGGGACTTTTCTCCCCTCGTTATCTGATTCTACAGGATCGGGTCGGTCTGGTGTTTTCGGCCAAATTTCCACTCCACGTTTGAATACTCCATTAATATCTCCCTTTACAAGCCCAACACTTTGGCCCGTGACTCCTAAACAAGTCACAAAGCCGTCAGAAACACGACATCATGCCGTTTTGCAAACGGAAATTCCTCTTTTTTTGGGGGGGACCGATGCATATTTCGGGAATGAACAGCGTCAATATTCTTTGACTCAGGAAATGAATAAATTAGTGGTACACTTTGAAAAATAACACCCTTTCAAGTGTTTTGGGGGGATGGGGGAACACATGGAATCTGATCTTTTTTTCTTCTCACTTTCAGTGGATTTAAAATCAAATGTAGGTCCGATTTTTTCTTCTTCACGTCATTCATAAACACTTCGGTACAGAAGTGGCAGACATTGCTCCTAAAAATAAAAATAAAGCATTGTGAAAACGCACTTTAATTCAAAATTGACTAATAAAATAAATTATAACTCACTAAACCTGCCACTGGGGTGTTTTAAGTTAATCAGAGCATGCAGAGATGTTGACTCGAGTCACATGACACATTTAAACGAAGTTAGACTCGACTTGGCAAAATCAAAACAGACTTCCAACTCCACTTGGACTTTAGAGTCACGTGACCTGGACTCGAGTCAGACGCGAGCCACAGATGTGATGACTTTAGCCTCGACTCGACAAAATAAAAGAGGCTTTCATGTATTTTTGGCACGCGGGTCATGTCAGGGTCGTGGGTCAGTTCACGCTGGAGTCTATTGGATATTGTTTTTTTGGTCATTTTATCCGGACCTGTCACAGCCAGGGGCGTAAAATAATAATAATTGAGAGACACATTATTCCAAATGTGCACAAAATGCTCCTAAAACCAGAATACCATCGACACAGATCACTCACATTCAGAATAATGCCCCTAATTACAGTCAGAATAGTGTAACATGGAGATAAAAGTGGAATATTAGCCTTCCTGTAAACATGGCCGCTGTGAACGCCTTACACTCATTTATTTGATTTCTGCGTCTGTGATGGCGACTTCTCTCTGAGCCGCAGGCGGAGGTCAAAGGGCGCCGGACCCGGTGAGCCCGGCCTCCTCACAGGAAAACCTTTGAGAAAGATGCCAGCAACAGCAGAGCTCCGGGTTCAAGGCCTCCTCTGTCCCTCTGCCGCGTGTTTTCTCTCCTTCTTCTTTTTTTTCTTCTCTTCTTCTTCTCTTGATCTCCTCCAAAATATTTGTTTGAAAGTCAAGAACGTGAAAATCCCCCCGACGGTTTGGGGCTGACGGCCTCCGAGATACGCTGCGCACACCAAACCAGGCGTGGATGCAACCACACACACACACACACACACACACACACTCAAGGGCCTCGTCTTGGCACAGTGACGACTTGAAGGAGTGACAAACAAAAACTCTTCCAGATGTCCACGTTCGCTTCCTCCTCCTTTCATCTCGTCCTCCCTGACCTCGGTTCGGCGCTGCCCCTCTTCCCATCGACAGAAATCGTACAAACGTTCTCCTATTACTACTATTAGCGGTGTCCTCGGTCGCACAATCGCAAAAAAACACATTATTTTAATGATAGCCGCGGCGCTCTCAGAACCGCCGCCCGACTGATCGAGTGAAAACACAGAATCGTCAGAACCTGAGTCAAGAGAAAAAGCGAAGAGCTCCAATAAAAGGGTTTAAAATCAAAATTAGGGCCGGAGAAAATGACTAGAAAAACAATATCGGACTCCAGCGTGAACTGACCCGCGACCCCGAAATGACCCGCGTGCTCAAAACACATGAAAGCCTCTTTTATTTTGTCGAGTCGAGGCTAAAGTCATCACATCTGTGGCTCGCGTCCAGGTCACGTGACTCCGGTAAAAAGGCCAAGTCGTGTCGAACGTCGTTTAAATTTGTCATGTGACTCGAGTCAACATTGCTGAATACTCAGATTAAGTTTTAAAAAAACGCCCCCGTTGCAGGTTTATTGAGTTTTATTTTAGTTTATTAGTCAATTTTGAATTAACCCTTGTGTCGCCTTCGGGTCAATATGACCCGATTCAATGTTTAACCCTCCTGTTACCTTTATATTTACTAACATATTTTACCCTTGAGGTCAATATGAGCCCAGCTATTAAAATCTCCAGAAAATTATTAGAATTAATATTGTTTTCCAAGTTTAAGTGTGAGGTACTTTATGTTTGTTTGTTGACTCCCGAAAGAACACCGACATTAAACATTGAATCGGGTCAAATTGACCCGAAGGCGACAGGAGGGTTAAATATTGAATCGGGTCAAAATGACCCGAAGGCAACACAAGGGTTAAAGTGCATTTTCACAATGTTTTTTGGGAGCAGTGGCTGCCACTTCTGTACCGAAGTGTTTATGAATGACGTAAAAGAAGGAAAAAAATCTGACCTACATCTGATTTTTAAAACCACTGAAAGTGGAAAAACAAGATCAGATTCCATGTGTGAGACACATGCGCACCACAAATATCATATTTGTAGCCTTCGTGGAAATGACGGGATGATTCTATGAATACAGTGACACACACAATGCAACATACCCAGTTGGGAAAAAACACTGACATAATTAATGAAAAGCGTCTTCAACCACATCCTGCAGGGAGTCAGACGGGTTTCGGTGTATCGTGTGACCGCTCCTCGAAATGTTGGCTTTCCGCTGTGTTTGTTTATCTGCCCGGCCCACTCAGGGCTGACCCCTGGGGTGAGCCGTGGGGGCAGGCGGGAGACAGATTTTTACCCCTCTACACACACACTCACCACCAACCTTCAAGCTCAACATTTGGCCCACGGTATCTAAAAATATCGCCCCAGAAAAAAAGGTGGAAAACTACCAGCCTTGTGTGGTTGTGGAGCGACGGAGCGAGATGAAGGACTCACGGACCGATCCTTCTCTCTCACCTCTCGGTTTTTACCGCACCCCTTCGACTCGACTGAAAGGCAGGTTTGTTCTGTCGTGTTTGCTGACCAACCGCTGGCCTCGACTACATTTACACACACACACACACACACACACACACACAGTCATGCATCTGCTACATTATACCTGTCCATCAAAGGGCAGCTTTAGTTGTGTTGTTGCTGTCAAGGATTGCGGGTTTTCAGATCCTCTGGAGTCGGTTGCTTTATAGCTGCACTCGTCAACAATGAATTAAACGACTACTTCAATAAAATATGGTCCTCAGGTTACAGAGTTATTATCAAACGGTTCTACAGGTTTTAATCTGCTCCGTGGAGACGTTTTTAGCGCCCTTTAGCTCATTGTGTCGGTTCATTCTTAGCTAACGAGAACACCGTTTTTAATTTCAGGTGATTATACACAATATATACGACTAGCTGCCAGATAATTATTTCGCTCTGGAACTGGCTGACAGTAAAACAGAGATAAACGGAGAACACACATTGGACTTATACCCCCTTTTCAACCAAAAGTTGCATTCAAATGTTGTTTTGTTTAGCGTTAGCTATTTTTTCCGTGATGTGTCACTAAGGTTACGAGGTTCGGTGCTTGAGCCGATAAATACCTGCGAGTTCTGCAGAGTAATTTTGGTCTGGGGGTAAAGCAGATTGCAACCTCTCCCGCAAAAACCAAAAGCCAGATGTTTGGGTTTTTTAGGCCGAGTGGGAAAGAAGTGTTTACATCCATCAGGACGTATAAATAGACGACATGTTAACTGTCACCTCAAGAACTCTAAAAGGTAAATAACGTGTGGAGTCAGTTCGTTAGCCACGTCTCCCGGAGAGGTACGGTGCGTTCGAATGTAGCGGCGGCCATTTTGAATGCGTAGCACTGCAATTAGCAAACTAGCTGGCTGACTAGCGGGTTAACTGGCTAGTTAGCTCGAATGCTAATCCCGCTAACAGCTCTCTAACAAACCAACAACACTCGTCATTTCCTTTTGTGCGAATCCAACATTCAGGTGAAACTTTATTTATGTGGGTTTACCTTTGGGATAACACCTTAAAATGTGTATCTGCGATGTAGCATAGTATTAGCGCTAGTTTAAAAAAAGTTATCACTGGTAATTTCTTCTTTTAAAAGCTACACAGTCTCACTTCGACTTTGGGGCGACTGTCAGTGGTTAGCAGGTCTGTCTTTCTATCAGGGGGTTGGCGGTTCAATCCCCGCCCTAGTTGATGTGTCCTTGAGCAAGACACTTCACCCTGAATTGCTCCCAGTAGCTGCAGTGTGTGTGAATGTAACATGTAAAGTGTCTTTGAGTAACTTAAAAAACACGATATAAATGAAATGTATTCTTATTTTTAAAGTCAAACGTGTGATTTTCATGATTTAAAGAAGCCGTTCTGATATTCATTCATTTTCTCACTCGATCGTTCATTCAAGGTGAACCACCTTCCCAAGAAGACGCCCACACAACAACAGCGCTGCTCATGTCCTCCCCTCTCCAGTGAAATAAAGTTCTCCCACTCACGAGTGAAATGGGAAAGACAGGGATGGTATAACTCCATTGCTTGGGAATTTTAAACAGGGGAAAGTTGGCACCGCTCGGGATCTCAGCTCCACTAAATTCAGCCATGAATATTTCCAGACCGTGGAGAAGAAGAAAAAAACGACCCTCTTCTCGAAAGCACGAGACGGAACTATCGGTGGACGTATCCGGCCTCCGTCCATTAGAGCAGGTTGAGATTTGAGCTTCTTTTTTTGTGTGGAATTGTAATAATCGCCGGTGGTTTCTGAGTGAAGAAATCCCTGAGCTCGAGAATGGTGAACTTGTTGAACTTTGACCACGATCAGATGCACAAACAGTGCTTTCAATAACTTATGAGTGGTCAAACACACACACACACACACACACACACACACACACACACACACACAGAGAGAGCTTGGGAGAAAGACAGAGCGTGTTTCAATGGACTTTCCTGCTGTCAGAATGTCTGGTATGCATTAGCCACAGACTCCAGTGGGATAGCTTGATCCACAGTATGCGTGTGCGTGCGGGTATATGCATGCGAGCAGACACACACACTCACACACACACACACACACACACGCAAGTCAGTCACTCCCACATGGATCAAACACGCAAATTCTCAATTAAATGTGGTTGAGAAGATGCCTCATATTACATTACATTACATTACATGTCATTTAGCAGACGCTTTTATCCAAAGCGACTTACAATAAGTGCATTTCAACCTAGAGTACAAACTAAGAACAACAAGAATACAGGAAGTAACATTTCCTCAACATAGTCGAACTACAAAAGTACCATAAGTAAGTGCTATCTAAGTGCCACTGAAGTGCTAATCTGTGTTTTAATCCAGATATAGTCGGAAAAGGTGTGTTTTCAGTCTCCGACGGAAGATGTAGAGACTTTCTGCTGTCCTGATGTCAGTGGGAGCTCGTTCCACCACTGAGGAGCCAGGACAGCAAACAGTCTGGAGTGATTAGGTTCCGACAGCAGGAGGAGGCACGATTTGCTGTTTGCCGGAGGCGAAGCGTGTGTGGGGTGTACGGTGTGACCATATCCCGGATGTAGCGGGGCCCGATCCGTCTAGAGCACGGTACGCCAGGACCAGTGTTTTGAAGCGGATGCGAGCAGCCACCGGTAACCAGTGGAGAGAGCGGTCATATAAGTTTTGGTGCTGAATGCTGAGAGATCGAAGATCCTGAACACAATGTTGTAAGTACATCTGGTTAAATAGGCCAGAAATGTAGCTATAAATATATATGTATATGTATATATATGTGTGTGTGTGTGTGTAAGGAGGCATATGCATGAAAGTAACCACAGCATGCACACTTCTATAAACACTGTGATCTCTATCTCGCTCACCCTCTTTATTTTTCTTTCCTCACGTTTTAAAATCTCCTTCAGAAACTCTCAGCTTTCTCTCGCACTTAAAAAAAAAAGTACTCGGTTTCCTTCGGCACGAAGAACGAATGAATGACAAACAGGGAAAGCCAGGTTTTGAGTTTGTTTACGCAACAAAATAATTCTGGGAAAATTAAGGATTTCAAGGTATACTCTTTTGGAAAGCAACTGCTGTTAATCATCATTTGTTGTTTGTTTTAATGTATTTTATATTCAGTACTGTTAACTGAGAAAGAAAGAAAACAATCCTGTCATCATGACCTCATGTCTATTTGTATTTTTATAAACGCTGAGAAAATAAAATAGGAGTTTTATAACAGTGTAGAATGTAATCTCAGTAGTTTTATTTTGAAAGTGGAAGCGGGGTGGAGGGAGGAAGTGGAAGCCATTTCAGCGTGACCTCCGTTGAACCCCTCTGACAAAAACATTAATATTAACATAAAGTTTTGATCTGCGCACATGTGACACTCACTTATCCTGTGTAATTATATTAATTTGTATCCATGTATTTATATGGGGCGGCGGCACTGACCTGGGTTGACCTGCGAGGTGACGGCTCCGAGCAGGTGGAGCAGGATGAGCAGCAGGAAGTGGCCGTCCCACAGGTGCTTCATCCCAACACACACGTGCACAGAGACAGACTTCCAATCTGAAAGACAAGACGGGCATTCGGTTACGCAACACACAGTTTTTAGACGTAGTTTGACCGCGAGGCTGAAAAAGCGCGTTGTGTTCGAGGAACATTTCATTTTTATATTCGCTCCTCTGGACTCATGAGAACCGAGCATTTGTTTGATATATACGAGGGGAAAATAAGAGTTTAATTTGAAGCATGTTTTATTTTCAGTCAATAAAAGACACAATAATTGCCACCAAACTGAAATGTCCATTTATTTGGTGCTTTATCGCTCTATGAGAGAAGGCCTGTTAACCGCGGTGATATTTCTATATCAACCAAACGCGCCTCCAGTTCATATGCAATTAAAAAAATAAACATTTCAAACTTTTGAATTTTTTAATATTACTCACTAATTGTAGGAACAAATGATGCACGAATAAATGAAGGAGGGAGGAGAGAGACGCTGAGTCACAGACATGACTTCAGCTGCACAGACGCAGCGCCAACAACTGACCGCTGAGTCCAACCAGTTGAACTGTTTCTGTCCACATTGTATTTGAGATGTAGAGTTTAAAAACAGAAACACAGATAAACAAAGAAATGCATAACTGTCCTTATTAAATATTGACAACGGGATGTTTTCAGTGTCATAGCACGAGCCTCCACCTGTGTGCTTCGCAGCGTGGTGTATTATCTACTTTTACTGCAGCTCAAAGTCTCCGTTAAATACCTGAGGTGAGTTTTATTGTTGCTTATGTCAACGAAATGTGGAGCACATGAGACACTTTGATGTAGGTAGAGATAAACCTAGAAATCAAGTGATTTAAAGAAATTGCTACCTCTAAGTTTAGTAAAATGCTATGTGTTCATTTCGCTGCTTTCCATCTTTATCGTCGTGCAGGGGACCGACGGTGCTATACAACTCCAATGTAAATACTAAAAGACGTTTAACTGAAAAGCAGGTTTACACAAACCCAATTACACATGACACAAAACAAAACTACCAGAGCACTGTGAGAATTTTCCCAGAGAGACATATCGGTGTGTGTATCAGACATTTCCTGGTCTTCGTCAGCGGCCAAAAACAACTAACAGAAGGATCAGCGGCCTGCTGCTCGGCGGTCGATGGGAGGCGACTGGACTACCGTACAGGCCTCCATTCACACGCTGTTCCATCTGATGGCAGGGACTGGGCAGTATTATTCCTAAAATATAATCTTTGGTTGCTTGTGTTCAACAGGGGGTTTCCACCAACAGTAGTGTTGTCTGCTCCACTTGACCTTTGACCTTTTATGAAGGGCAGGTCCACATGTGCCGCTGCCTTTGGGAAACAAACCTTGACCTGTAGATTTTGAGCAAATGGTAAAAGTTTTTTTTTTTTGTGTGAAGATACCTGTTCCTCTACTTCCAGGCTACAATGATTGGACGTGTCCTATCTGGAAAATTTCGGGGAAAAAACGAAAGATATTTAAGGAGTTTTTTATTCTCCTCCGAAACATAAATCGAGTCTCTTGAATTCAACGCTCAAGTGGTCCGTTGAATAAATCCTGCAGTCAAATCAACCTCCAATAATCTCGTGCGAGCGGCGTTGCCGGTCCGCCCGCTGAATATCGTGACACTCCTCAGGGCCTGACTCATTTCATTGTGCCTTAACGCATAATCTTACTGCTTTTCTCACTCCCATTTCCTGCAGCTTCAGATTACAGCCACTTCCCAGCGAGACGCCTTCCCTAAGCTCTTAACTCCTCTCGGCTTCTCCTTAGCTAATGAAACACAAACACCCGATGGCCTGTGTGCGCATGGAAGTCCAAAAATGTGTTTACCGTGAGCGTTTATGTAAAGGTCGCTCGTGTTGCATCGACTGACCTTCTCGAGACTCTTGAAGGACCGTAACGTTTTCCTGTTTTAGCCCATTTACTGCAAATCACACTCACTTTGCATCACCGCTCACCGTTTACCAAAATATGCCATGAACTGAGGATGTGAGTCAGTCTCTGAGTCTTAAATATCTTTGGTCCGGATTGACTTAAATCCCCTAAAACGACTGTTGTGACATGCATGGTTTCCAGAGGATGAATTATCTTGACTTTTTAAGAATTTCCACTTAAGTCCACGATGAAGTGCAGGAATTTGAAGTAATTCACACCTGCACCAACGTGCATTAAAAGCATGCCCGGTCATGGTGTAGTGACTGTTAAAGTCTGGGAGATTAACTTCCTGTGTATCGGTTGTATTGAGCTCCTCTGGATCCAGCTGTGTTCTCAATACCTGTTTGAAGGGGAACAGCTGGCCTCTGATTGGTCAGCAGCGCTTAACAGGCACAGGTTCACAGTTCTGGAAACTTCCCTCAGTTCTCATCCCACAAGGAGACAGCAGGAAAAACTTATTCATGTCCTATCTGTTTTTTTTAAGTATCCAATTTGTTATTTCTTTTCTCCATTTCACTTAAAAATGTTTAAGGGGAACAATTTGAAGGCTTAAATTTAAACTTTGCCGTGTGTAGATCTCAAATGTTTTGTTTACTGTGCTCATCAAACTTTGATAAAATGTCATAAATAAATAAAAATTACATTTAAACTAACCTTTTTGTCACTTGTAATTGCGTGTGTTTTATCGATTCTACTGTTTTATCTTTTTCTTTTATTAATCTTGCATTCTTGTAAACCACTTTGTCACTTGTGTCCTATGAGAAGTGCTATATTATATAAACTTTCAGATTGTTCTGGACTGAAAACACCAGCAGTAACGGGGAAAGAGAGATGGAGGGAGGGATTTGAGGGATTTGAGATAGAGAACTGCAACAAGGACCAGCTGCACAAACCCCTTCAGTGGTTAATTTATTCTCATAGCTCCTGAGAGACGAAGAAGGAAAAAAAGACAGGAGTATGTCAGAGCCCAGACAGATATGGAGTAGCTCTGACCTCTGGGGCCTTTTCTATTTAACATGCAGAAGCACATAGGCTACTATCGGAGCCAGAGACGCTTTCTTTTCTGGAAAAATAATTCCCTCCCTCGTGCCGTATGTCTGGTATTTTACAGCTGAGTAAGTTATATGTTCTTTAACGAACCGGCAGACATTAACAGGCCGCGTTTGGTTTGGAACTCACTGATCTGAGGTGAAGCCTGTAACCATAGCGCCCAGGTAAACTGAGTCCCATCTACTATTTGACGAGGCTGTGAATATTACTGAGAATACATGTGAATATGTTCACTGACAGTAAAACGTTCGTACATACACACAAATGCTGATGTTTTTTTGGCATCAGGAAAGTATTGTTGGAGCGTCTCAGAAAAAAAACAATACAGATATTAACTGATTAAAAGTACAGACAATCCTCAAAAATACACTAAATAACACATGATATGTTGATTTTAGCCACACTAGCAGTGGATGACCATGCTTGTCCATCATTCCCTTCACCACTTTGGTTCTTAGTAAGCTACTTATAGCAAGATGTTAGCATGCTATGTGTGACTTCACCAGTTTGCTGCTATGTGAAGCACAGAGACGTAACTTTGAGTTTCATACCAGATTCGACCTTTGCTGTGCTGAACCTCCAGACTATATGTTATAAATGAAACTATAGAAGTTCCTTGGAGGAAGGTTGATCACTTAGAGGCAGACAAATAATTAATTTGAGCATGCTGGTGTGAATAATAACAGTTAGACCTACTTTTCTGTTCAAGTATAGCATGACAGCCGTGCACAGAACCATCACTTTCTCCCAGAGGATCACATGCAAGAACAAAACCGTATGCGGTAAATGATACTGAATGTGGTGGCAAATTACTGTCGTACCAGTGGGAGTTATAACACGTCATTTTACATTAAACACAATATACCATGTCAGTTACTCACTTAGACTAACGTCTGTCTGTAGATGTATTCACAGATGTGTTTAGGTGCTCGATCACAGACCATTCAGACATTAAGTTGCACAGAAAGGAAAAGGACCAGTGATTGAATTCAGGTTATTATAAACACTAAATGTTGATGGGCAGCAAGAAAAGTTTATTGTGTCAACTTGGAGCAGAATGTTCCACTTCTGGAAAAAAAAGAGTATGTGCCCCATAAATATCAGCTCCCTCTTGGCTAGTTCAGGAAGTGGTGAAGCGCAGATACTCCCCTCAGAAACCCACGAGTCCACAGAGCCGACCAAGAACAACACAGATACCTGCAAGTCTGTGGACTGGACCTTCATTCTTTAAACCTGAAGGAACAATGGAATGCATTGGAGATTCACCGATGAGTTCGTAAACTGAGCAACTCGTAAAGATACGAGACAACGTGGCGAGGCAACGTGGCGAGGCAACGTGGCGAGGCAACGTGGCGAGACAACGTGGCGAGGCAACGTGGCGAGGCAACGTGGCGAGGCAACGTGGCGAGGCAACGTGGCGAGGCAACGTGGCGAGGCAACGTGGCGAGACAACGTGGCGAGGCAACGTGGCGAGGCAACGTGGCGAGACAACGTGGCGAGGCAACGTGGCGAGACAACGTGGCGAGGCAACGTGGCGAGACAACGTGGCGAGACAACGTGGCGAGACAACGTGGCGAGGCAACGTGGCGAGACAACGTGGCGAGGCAACGTGGCGAGGCAACGTGGCGAGGCAACGTGGCGAGACAATGTGGCGAGGCAACGTGGCGAGACAACGTGGCGAGGCAACGTGGCGAGGCAACGTGGCGAGGCAACGTGGCGCAACAACGTAACCAACGAAGTAGCCCACAAAGTAGCCAATAAAGTAGCCAACAACGTAGCGCAACAACGTAGCGGAACAAAGTAGCGGAACAAAGTAAAGGAACAAAGTAGCGGAACAAAGTAGCGGAACAAAGTAGCGGAACAAAGTAGCGGAACAAAGTAAAGGAACAAAGTAGCAGAACAAAGTAGCAGAACAAAGTAGCGGAACAACCGTGCCACTGTAACTTATAACGTCTTAAAAACCGCCCTAAGCGACTATCTCCGATAACGTTACGTAACAAGCGTATAAAGGTCACAAAACACACGTTAAGTTGACGGGTTAACGCGGGAGACGGAGAACGACCTCCCTGGTGAAGCTCCTGTGTTTGCTTGACCCCACCAACGCACCCGAAGGTTCTTGCTTGTAACACTTATGATTACTTTGAGCAGCGGTTGCTTGACATACTACATCGTTTGCTTTGACCGGATGGAAAAACGTCAACATTCAACACAACCGCGGCTTTGCAGAAATGTAAAATGCCAACAAAATTTCCTGGCGACCGGCCGCAGGACTCTACCTCTTTGCTGTCGAAAAGAACCCCCCAGAAACAGTATCATGCATTTGGTAAGCGCTCGCTGCAACGTCCTCTGGCTGTTTTTATTATGTTTTCCCAGGCTTTTTTGTTTGTATAAATAAATCAGATTTTCCTTGGAGGGTTGAGCCCAGAGTAACATTGGTTTACCACCAGGTCCGGGACCCTGGGAAAGCCTGTAAAGTCAACACGCAGGTAGGTTTACCTGGCTCTGGTCCCAGCCTCTAGCTGTCTCAATCACGCAAACACACACACACACACACACACACACACACAGCAGCAGCATCAACACACTGGTCATGAGCCTCTGCAGTAGAGGGAACAACCAGTGGAGGGTGAGGAACCTCTGAAGGCTTCACCATCCAGACACCTGAAGGTCTGAGGCGACATCTTCTCATTCATAATCACAAAGGTCAAACAAAGGTCAGAACAGGATGATTTCAAATGGGAAATATAATTACAATACTTTCACATCCTTCGTTAAGTTAATTTGCAGGTTTAACATCTTCAGCACGACATGAACACTTTTCATTAAACAAAATATATCAAAATGAAGGAGGTAAATTATAATGTGTGTAATGTATTTATTTTAATACATGTCTTTTATCATCTTTAAGCCAGTTACAGCCATGTTAGCAACTCAGCTGTGCTTTGAGCTAAATGCTAACATGCCCACAATGACAATGCGAACCTAGAAGGTATCATATTTTACTTAGTTTAGCATGTTAGCATGTTAGCATGCTTGCATTAGCTAATTACCTCCAAATACAAAGTGGGGATGTCATCGTCAGCGCCCACCACACCGTTAGCTCTGCCAGCTCTTTAAATTATTGTTAGCGCTGTTAGCTGCAAGCTGCGTCGCCATGTTGAGAGCCTAGAGACTCAGTAGAAATGATCGCGATCTCATATTACGCACCTTTAACCAAAGTATTGGACAAATTCACATTTTGACCCGAGGATGGCATGATTGTTGTACAATTAAGGGACAATAAATCCTCTATACGGTGTTACACAAGGTTAAACATTCACAACCAATCAGTGGATTTTAACTGCTTTAGAAGCTCAGTCTACTTTCGGCTCGTGAGACGTCTAATCCAGGATTAACCTGGTCGTTAATCTACCTGGTGCTACGCCTTCGGCTGTGTGTTGCATTCAGGACTGAATCTACAGGTTTTTCCTTTGTTCGTGAAATAACATTTCATCTATTGGCTTTGTTGTGCATAAACAAAGTGAACAAAGTCTCTTCACTGTATTTTAGAGCATGACCACAGCGGTCCTTCAGCTGTCGACAACAGGGACTCCTCCCTGAGCCCCGGATGTGAGCACTTGGCACACAGAGGATAGCCATCACACTCCGGGTATCCAAATCCAATATTTTGTCTCTCACAATAACTTTATAATTCATGCGTTGGACGCTCTGCTGGTACATTACATTTCTTACCAGGCACCACAGATGAGAAGTTAGTTTCGGCTCTATCTGGTGGTGCCATGAATTTATTGTGTGTGTGTGTGTGTGTGTGTAGGGGGGGGTGTCCCTGGGGCCTGGTGGTAAAGCGCCGTACCGTATGACCACAACATCCACGGTTGGGCCCAAAATAATGCCGGAAAATATATATTGCCACCTGTTAAATAACCAATAAATGATGGCAAACATGCGGGGGTCTTACGAGCCGCTAAAAGATCGGCAGGTTTTCACTCAAAGTTAAATAACGTCAACAACTCACGTCTCTCAGCTCAGATCCAGTGACTCACGCCACACATCATGCCGTGGCTTCATAACTAGAAACTATATATATATACATATACAGGTGTGTGTCAGTTAGAATATGTGCCTGTTGCTTTATTTTCGGTAATGCAATTAAAAACCACATGTGCTCCCCAACAAACACAGACACTCTGGTGAGAAAGGCAAGGCAGCGCCTCTACCACCTCAGGCAGCTGAGGAAATTTAAAGTTCCAGGATCCTTTAGTCTTTCTATTGCTGATTAGAGAGCGTCCTGACAGGAAGCATCACAGCCTGGTATCAACTATCTCTAAATATTAGGAATATCATGAGAGTAGTATACTAGTGAACGCACTATTAAACAAATCACCCTTGAGGACTTGTACTAATTAGGAGGTGCAGAACACCTGCAGGATCCTGAGGATCCTCACACCCCAACAACAGACTGTTATAAATGCTTTTTCAACTTGGTCTGAGGAAGAACAGAGAGATGAGATAGGATTTGAGTTTCCTCAGGCCATCAGGATTGTGAACTCCGACCTCACCAGGACCTGTACATAGACCCACACAACTGCCCTCTTAGGCACACACACACACACACACACACACACTTACTGTAAATATTGTGTTGTTTTTATTTGTAAATAGTGTGTGTGTTTATGTGCCCTTGCACATTCCTGCTGAGCATTGCCACTTTCATTTCACTGCACACCCTGTGTGTGTATGTGACAAATAAAACATCTTGAATCTTGAATCTTGAATCTTGAACCTCCTTCTGTTTCTGCCTGAAAGCTGGAACACTGATATTTAATTTTTATGGGAATGCATGAAATCGGAATCACGTTTCCCCCAATCGGACCCAGGTGGAGGCGCAGTGAAGGATATGAGAGGGAGGAGCGCACACACACACACGCTCACACGCACACACACGCACACACACACACACACACACACACACACACACACACACACACACGTGTAATTACATGCTCACGACTGCAAGAGAGAAAACAAACAATCCTCTATTGTCTGAGTGTGTGGCACCTGCTGAGAGGTTCACGGTCGCCATGGTGATTGTTGATGTGTTGAACCACAAGAACATTAAAGATCCACGAGGAGCTTCTATAGAACAAGACGTTACAGGAACATGAAACTGCTTCTTCTTCTTCTCCTTCTTCTTCTTCTTCTTCTGCTTCTTCTCCTTCTTCTTCTTGTTCTTCTTCTTCTTCTCCTTCTGCTTCTTCTTCTTCTTCTTCTTCTTCTCCTTCTTCTTCCTCTTCCTCCTTCTTCTTCCTTCTTCTTCCCCTCCTTCCTTCTTCTTCTTCTTCTTCTTCTTCTTCTTCTTCTTCTCTTCTTCCTCCTCTTCTTTTCTTCTTCCTTCCTTCCATCTTCTTTTCCTACTTCTTCTTCCTCCTTCCTCCCTCTTCTTTTCCTTCTTCTTTACTCTTCTTCCTTCATCCCTCTTCTTCTTCTTCTTCTTCTTCCTTCCTCCCGCTTTTCCTTCTTCTTCTTCCTCCCTCCCTCTTTTTTTCCAGATTTTCTCCTCCATCTTCTTCTTCTTACTTCCTTTTATTTTCCTTCTTCCTTCCTTCCTTCCTATTCTTCTTCTTCTTCTTCTTCTTCTGCATTTCTCTAAGTTCATGATGCGGTTTCTAATCTCAGCTGATGATGCACGTTGAGTACCGGAGGAGAAGAAGTACACAATAGTTGTTGTTGTTGTTGTTGTCGTCCCCCCCCCCCCCCGACCTTTGATGTCCGGTCTGCATCTCTACTTCTACTTCTTCTAGATCTCCTTCTTCTAACTCGGTGTCCCTACCCGGCTGATCCGGCGGCATCGCGTGCCCTTCGCTGTCATGCGACGCCGTGGCGCCTCACGAGTTTCCTTCAGATGTTGAAATATTGCCTCAGATCTTCAACCCTAAACCGCCTGTAATCAATGGAGGTGGAGAGACGGACAGAAACACAAACAAGAGCGCCCGGTTGTCAACAGGAGAGGAGGGAACGTGTGCCACGTGTGCAGCGGAGGCCGAGAGGCCGCGCCAGCTTCTATCTGCAGCTGCTCCACAACTATTTGGTTTTCGTGACTTGAAAATGTTTCTCCGGATCAAAGCGGCTCCTCGCGTCGGAGGAGACGACGGACACGCGACGGAAAACTCACTCGGGTTGTTTTTTTGTCGGCCGTCTCGATCAGAAATCACGTGATTCAACCGGCCAATCGGATTTCATTATAAAGTACCGCCGCCGGGTTAAAAAAAACCCAGTGAGCCAGCCAATCAGAGCACAGCGGACTATTTCAGGAGCTTCTATAACACGTCTTCTGTCGGACCAGCGGAAAAGAAATTAAAAAATACACATTTAGGTGTTTATTTTACAATTTATTCTATATTTGCGTCTGTAGATTCGAAGTTAACAATAGAGAATGCCTCATTTGCATATGTATAATACTAATTTCAGAAAACTTGTAATTCAAAAAAGTATTGTCTCAATGTAAGTAATCAGCATGGGAACGTTTTTTTGTAATATCTATTAGTTAATTTATTTACCCTATTCAACTCTTCTGTAATTTTACAAAGTTTTTTTCTCAGACTCTAAACCAGAACTTTCCACTCAAAATGTTGTTTGTTTTGTTCCTAAAAACATGGAAACAATTATTTGTTGTTGTTGACAGTATTTTCTGATTTATGGAGCGATGCAGAGAGAGAGATGTGAAAAACACGAAAACAAGAATTTTCTCACCACGTTCAGATTTCTGATCTTGAAATGATGTGAAATTTGGTAATTTAAACATTGCAGAAGATTTATAGCACAAGAAAAAACAATTGTCTTGACGTCTTTAATCAACTGGGGCGGTTCCATGTGTGACCCTGTTCACCCGGCGGTCCGTCTCACTTCATAAAAATTGAATAAATGTCATTTTTGTCATATTTCTGGAGCTCAGTCGTGGTTTTAAAGACGCGGACCTCAAGTCGAAGATAAATAAGTAATTCCGTCTCAGACGTGAGTGGGCCGCTGGCTTCGGGACGGGTCGAAGTTCAAGCACATTGACGCAAAGTCAACAGCATGCGGTATTTAAAGGATGATGTTCCCCCCGAAATGACGCTATTTATACCAAATTACAGCGTGCGCCGCTAGCTGCATGGCGAGCGCGCAGCTGGCTCTCTCTCTCTCTCTCTCGTCCAATCGCACGACGACGTCTGCGTCGAGTTACGGACGAGCTAAGTTTTGAATGTCGGGAAAATTACAGCCTCTGCTTTGTGGTCAAGGCCCCGAATACGTGAGGCCTCCGAACTGAGGGAAAGGGTCGCTAACTGCTAATTGCTAACTGCTAACTGCTAATTGCTAACTGCTAATTGAAACGACATGTCAGAGAGGTGCCGTGACAACACACTCCTCATGTGGCTCCTCTCGTCTCTCTATGTGTGTGTGTGTGTGTGAACTTAGTTTACATCAAAAAAACAACCCTGAGCAACAAAGGGAGAAGAAATAAGACTTAAAAATAAGATTTCTGTGTGAATACTGGACACAAATACGAATATTCAACATTACTGCATGACAATATGTTCACTGTTGAAGTTTTATATGCGAGATAGAGACATATTACGCACTATTAGATGTAAACACTGATAGATATCAACATACTCACCGGTTGATTACTCACATTGAAGGAGTCTGTGTGTTTGAATACTTCAAATGAGGCACTATCTTATGAAATATGTGCTAAATCAGAACATTTGATAAGCATTTTGTTGACGTATCAGAGTCAAATGTTTTTAGAGAGGGGATTTTTTATTTCTCTTTTTATATCACTCCTTAAATCAGAAAAAAACAGCCATAAGAAATAGATAATAATCGTCATAAAGAAATTCAGAAAACAGCTTTTAAAGATAAAATTACACTAATTTTAATAGACATCTATATGAAACTTTTCCGGTTGCTAACTTACATTAAGTTAATAATGTTTTGTGTTGGAAGTTTTATAAAATGTTATATTTAAATATGCAAATCAGGCGTTCTCTAACGTTAACTTTTGGTGAATTCTACAGACGCAAATAAACGAAAGTAGTAGAATAATCATCTGAATGTGTATTTGTGATGTTTTCTTTCCTCTAGTCTGAAAGAAGTCACGTTATGGAAGTAAAATAGATGCTCCAAGTGACCCGTGCAAGAGCTGTAGTCCATCTAAAGGATATTTTCACGGTCAGCAATCACAAAAAAAACATTTGTAATTGATCGTAATTATGTAAAATTGGGGAAATTATCTTATTGGAGCCGCTGGAAACATCAAGTTGTGGTTTTTTTGTTGCTAAAATGGAATATATTCAGATATAATTACTGTGATTTCACACACACACACAGCCACCTACACACACACACATACACGCACACACCTGACCTCAGCATCACCTTGACCTCTTGAACAATGCCTCCATTGAGCCCCTCATACATATCCTTAACCCTTCGGGGGTCGAGTTGAGTTCCCAAATAACTCCAACCAGGTAGAAGAGAGGCCTCTGTGTGGGACGCCCATCGCTCACATACCACAGGTGGACACCTACACACCACCTACGTGACACCTACACTACACACAACACTGAGGAAACACACACACACACACACACACCACCTCCACGACATGCACTGCAGGGACGGAAATCTTTTTTTCTGTAACTCGAGCATTTCGACATTTCATCCGCCAGACCGCAAGTGGACCATAAATGAGTCAGTTTTCCAAAACAAAAGTCCCGACTACCCCGCCACAATAAAGCAAACAAAAAAATAATGTGTGGGGAGCTCGTCGCAAGGCATTCAAATCCTCCCTTTTAAAGTCATTGGCGTGAGCCGTGCTGCACGATGGAGAGACTCCAGCCTCCAGACGGAGTCACACTTAAATACTTCAACTGAACTTCATGAATCCAGACCGTGGAAATAAGATTATCATCGAAAAGTTTGTAGGAATAAGGCTTCAGTTGAGTTTTTGAGGAGGTTTAGAAGGAGATGCTTCATTCCTTCCTTCATATATCTTCTTTTCTCTCAGCCCTGATTATGTTTTGAAGTTAAAAAAAAAGTTTTTGAGTGAAGCAACTGGGCCTTAAAATCCCATCCAACCATATAGGAACGGCTCTGGTAGGAAACAGCTGGATTCTGCAGGCAGCGGTCTGAACTCCTCCGGTCTGCTCTGCGCCTTCAGCTCGAGGCTCCCGGGACCAAATACTCCAAAAGAAAACGTCAAGGCTCTCTAAGAGGCGTCGAGAAAAGATCGTCTGAGTTTAAAATCCGAACTTCGAGATATAAAAAACTGTTTAAAAAAAGGGGGATTCACGGTGAAAAAGCGGCAGATTAAAAGAGGACTTACTTTTAAGATGTCTTCTCCTTTCAGACCATTTGTGGAGTATTCCAGTTCCAACGCGAGACCCTCTCTCTCTCTCTCTCTCGGTCCGTCAGATGCTCTCTGGGCTGATGTAAGACACCTCTGCTCATAGGAAAAAAAGAGAGGGAGAGGGAGAGGAGAGAGAGAGAGAGAGAAGGGGAGGGAGGCAGAAAAGAAGAAGAAAAAGTTCACATTCTGTGGATTCTTGGGAGACGGCCAAAGTCCCAGAATTCCACATGCCACACATGAGGTTTCAATTAAGGCCGAGCGCAGAGCTGGAGTCAGACGGCGAGAGGAGAAAGGAGTCTTTCTCTCCGCAGCCGTAACTCGACGCTCATTTCATCACAGATTTGGAGAAAAAAGTTTTAAGTGTTACTGGGTGAGAGCTGTTGTTTTACCCAGCATGCATCTCGTTGTTGTCGAGAAGGTTGCAAGTGCACGACGTGAATGTAAAATCACACTTTAGATATTTCACTGATCTTTAATTTTTTTATTTTAAATACACAAGAAGCTACTTTTTTTTTTTTTTAGGAGTGAGGAAAAAGGAAAATAATGAGGAAGAAGATTCATATTTATTGCATTTTTGAGGATATAGTCAAACGTTAGTAGTTTGATTCATTCTTTACAGTTTCCACTTTATTCTTGATGTCAAATTTTGTATTTTTCCTCCGGTCGTTTCGCCGTCTGGACGTAAAACTCAACGTCCGGTACTTGAACGCAGCGGTTTGTGGCCTCGGTCGTCAAACCAGTCCAGATCCATGAAGCGAGAGGTATCACGTGTTGCTGAAGGTTGTGGCCTGAGCCGTTAACCGCTAGTCCACGTTTATTAGAGAACGAGAAGGTTTCATTCAAAGATACTGTGACTTCAGTTTTTTTTCCTTCTTCTTATTGCCTGTCAAAGGAACCCGAGATGCAAACTTTTTGGTCTCCATGAACACATCATCCCTTTGCATTTGCTTCACCGGGAGCGTCCAGCTGAAAACGTTGACTTTCCGCACATTTAATATGTGCAAAGATTCACATGCAGACGAGGATAAGTCATCAAAATAAAGTTGAATAATTGAAACCGTGTGCTGGAAACTCAGATCCACGACACCGGGAGCGTTAATGCAGAAAACAGCCTACAGTCACACACACACACACAGACACACGATGCTCAGGAAAGAAGTCGATACTCATTTAAAGAGAGTGTAAAGAAAATATGTAGCCTGTATGCACAGAGGATTCACACATATACACACACACACACACACAGAAAGAGAAACACACTCGGTAGGTTTTCCAATTCGGACATTTCTTTAATAAAGATAGAAATCATAGAAAATCTCTTAAAGCTGAATAATATCTCATCCACAATGATTACAAGCATAGGAGAGACAGATACTATAAATACCCCCCCCCCCACACACACCCCTCCCCCCAGTACTTCGATTACATGCCCAGTAAAAAACGTCTTTCCGATCATCGGCGGCTGGTCGTATAAAGACCACCAGGTGCAACGAGCAGACGCTCCTTCGCGCCTCGTGATCCATCGGTTCATATAAACATAAGTTTCGTAAAGCAACAATAAATAATGCGCCCGCAGACCGCTTCATCCGGCCGGAGCGTTCCTTCATCTCTCGCCGAGCTCCTCGAAAACAAACCGCGAACCCGGCGAGACAACATGGCTCTGAAAAGGTAAACTTCATCTGGCACGTGGGCGCCAACATTTGTCGTTATTATTATTATTAGTATCATTATTGCACAGTGATGACATCACAGTTTCTCCCCAGCAACAAAAAAAAATGTCGAGAGACAGAAAGAAGCGGGCAGGTCGGTCTTTGGGTCACCTCGTCTTCCTCGTCTTCCTCGTCTAGACGCCGTTGGTCACCAGCTCGTGGACGCCGCGCTCGTCGATCATCAGCGTGGGATGAAACTCTCGGCCCTTCACCAGCTCCTCGAGGCCCTTTGAGGAGGAGACGACCGCGTCAGGACATTCGCCTCAGAATTATTATAACGTGAGAAAAATTGTGCGTTTAAATATATATATATATAAAAAATAAATGTATTTTTAAAATATATATATAAAGATATTTAAATATACGTATTTAAATATACATATTTAAATATATATATATACACACACATTTAAATAAATTTAAATATATACATATATAAAGATATACATATATATATATATATTTAAATATATGGTAATAAGCTTCCGAGCGTGCACGTGATCCTGCCAACTGTAGCAAATTTTGATCAACTGACTTTAATTTACGAGGACAACGAGATTTATCATCGAGCGAACACGAGTTCAACATCTGGAGTTTCCATTTAGGCCCCGCCTCCTTACCTCTCCCCCGTAGGACACCAGCGGGGAGATCTCACATTTGATTGGCAGGTCCGTTCCGTCCTTCAGGCTGCGTTGGGAAAGGAAACGGAGAGTCAGAGGGGATCAGAAGAAGAGGAAGAAGAGGAAGAAGAGGAAGAACGGAAAAAGAGGGACGGCCTCGAGGAGAGAAGCAGCTGGACGCCCTCGACACAGCTGTTCTTCTACTGCGGCCCGGCTTGTGATTAGAGTTCAAGAAAGGCAGAAAGGATTAGAGCTCCATCATTCACAAAAACATGACCGGTGATTAGCCCCGCGACCCGTGACCGAAGAAGAACAGCTGGAAGATGGGCGGTGCGGTCGCATCGCCTCCGGGAAAAAAGAAGAAAAAGGAGGAGAAAACGGGAGTAAACTGTCCTCCGCATTGCCGTCACTCAGCGTGTTCCCTTCTAGACAATCACCAATCATCAGCTGCTCCAGATGTTCTGAGCAGATGTTCTGTATCATTAGAACAAGGGAAGGAAGGAAGGAAGGAAGGAATAAATTAAAATATTTTTAAAAAGAGCCAGAATAACATTCATTGCTGCCATGAACGTTATTGAAGCACGTGCTCATTTATTAATTTATTATCACGTCTTTAAAAAATAAAAAAGCAAATGGATTTTTACTTTTAAAGACAGACTAGCGAGCGGCTCGTCGTCATGGCGATTTTGCACACTGGTGCCCATTACCCAGCATGCAATACATCATGTGCATGAGGAGCAACAATCTGAAAGGTGGGGGGGGGGGGGGGTGATCCGTCGGGAGGTCGTCGCGACCCGAATCATCTGACCGTCGGGACGCTACGTAAAACTGATCCTCGCCGTGGTTTCCTTCATCACAACTGCTCTAAGGAGACGAGGAAAGAAGGGGGAAACATGGCGGCGTCCACGCAAGATTCCTCTCCTCAGTGTGTAATGAAGGAAAGGGGATCGGGAGTAATGCGATATATATATATATATATATATATATATATATATCGTGTTAGCGGCGTCGGAGCGAGCGGGAAGAAAGAAAGCCAAACCCCCGCCACCATGCACGCAGGACTGCAGGGGGGTGATAATTACTTTCTGCCGCCATCATCTGTGAAACTGTCCTCGGCGCCGCCGCTGGAAACATTTCACGGGGCCATGAGAGAAGGGGAAGTGAGAGCGTGAGGCTACAAGAACACTACGTACACAACACAACACAACACAAGCCAATGCATTCAGTGTGTACACAAAGTGGTGGGGGGGTGGAAGTGACCACGAAGCTGTGTGTGTGTGTGTGTGTGTGTGTGTGTGTGTGTGGGCGGCAGCGGTCACCTGGGGATGGCGGGCACGTGTCGGCCGTTCTCGTCGATGAAGTGGCCGCCGGCGTTGAGCAGCCAGCGGCGGTGGAGGGACATGAGGGCGTGTCTGGCCGTGGTGGGCGTGTCCTTGGCGTCCTGGCCGTCGGCGTTCTTCAGCGGGTAGAACTCGTCTTCACGGAGAACCTCGTACACGACGAACGTCCTGCGGCAGACGGAGGGGATGTTACCCAAAACGCTAAATATCTATATATTAAATATACTGCAGAGATAGCCCAGCCTTAAGAGAACTTTTTTAATTTTTTTTATCAATGCATAATCTTTTTAATATATTTTTTAATGAAAATGAAATTAATTAATCTTCAATAATTTCCTCTCAAATCATATTTCACAATTTTACCCGATTAGTCAAAAATAAAATTACAAATAATTATTTTTTCTAAATAGTTACGCCTCATTTTACGCTGAAACAATTCGTCGATGTGCAGAAAATTAATCAGAAACATTTTTATTTAAAAATAAAAGCTGGATGCTGCATTCCAAGATGGCGCTCCATTCATTCCTATGAAAGTTGCACACTAAGTATAAAACGGCTAAAATGTGTTTACCCCCCATGAAATTTTACACACACACACACACACACACACACACACACACACACACACACACACACACACACACACACACACACACACACACACACACACACACGCACGCGTTTCGTCCCTTTTTTTTGATACTTTCAAATACAACAATTAAACCTCAAGGAGGAAGCTAGGCGTGTTTTCCCATCAGCCCATCATGAGGGGAGCCCTCTGATTGGCCGGTCGTTTCTTTTATAGTGACGTGACTCGGAGCTGACGTCGTGGAGGAGCTCGTGAAGCTCCGCCTTCCTGCACAGAGCTCGTGAAGCTTCACAAGGACGTGATGCAACCAGCCACCTCAAAAGGACCAGAAGAAGTTCAATGACTCACTTGGCGAACTGGAAGATGTCGAAGACGAACTTTTCCATTTTAATCCCGTTCGGCTTGTCGGGTTTGACGAGCCGACCCTCCGAATCCACGTACGGGATCTTCTTCTGGGCCACGTGGTGCTGCAGCTCCGGCTCGTACTTCCTGAAGGACGATTTAGATAACGAGGATCATTGCACCACTTGTACTAATAATAGTGGTGATTATGACACCAATTATTATAATAATCAGCATTATAATTATAGTAACCATCACACGAATACTAATAATGGTGGTGATAATAATATTTATATTACTAATAAAGATAGAAATAATCAGCTTCATAATCAAAATTAACCATAACAAAAATACTACGAATAAAAGTGGCGATAATAATAATAATGGTCATAATAAATAAAATTATTATAATAATCTACTATTTTTGCTGCAAACTAAACTACTTAAAAACAATAACAATGAAAATAAAAAATATACAATAATAACAAAATACTAATAATAGTGATGATAATAATAATAATGGTAATAATAAATAAAATAATGACTATTTTTTGCTGCAACTAAGATTTCTTTTTTAATAACCATGAACATAATCAATTTAATTAAATATACAATCATCATAATCACAGTAATCATAACAAAATACTACAAATAAGTGGCGATAATAATAATTAATAAATAAAATAATGATAATAATAATCTACTGTTCTTGCTGCAAACTAACTAACTTTAAAAAATTAGATAAATACTTTTAAAAAAACCGCCTAAAGTGTGCGTGCTGCGTCTTACTGAACGATGTCTCTGAGGAAGGAGAAGCTGAAGAAGTGATTGGCCACGTTTCCCGAGTTGAACGTCAGGCGGCCGTCGGCGTTGCGCTGCTCGGCGGTTGCCAAGGTGATCTCGCTGTACTCCACCACCTGGTAACGCCCGTCCACCTTGCAGACCACGCCCACCGCCTCCGTCGGGTTGGTTTTCTCCACCACCTAGAAATGACGACGCAAGAGGACTTAAGGGAAAAAATGATATATATATATATTTTGCAAGGAATCAAACTGTTATCTTGACGGCTGTGAGTCCCAACAGCAGCCATGTTTTCTTCGGTATGACTTTATTTTCTAGCTATATGCTAAAATAAATAAATATATATATAAATCTGCAGAAAAGATAGACAGATTATACAGATTTATAAATACACAAAATTATACAAAAATGTTCGTACAGTACAAATAGCTAAAAAGGACAAATAGTTAACGATAGTGTTAAGGGACTTCTGACATTACTTCTTAAAATTAAAAAAGGTTCAGCGGTGATAAGATTAAACAATGAAACTAATGATTTCAGTAAGTTTAGACTCAAAAGCTAAAAAGTGAGTTCCAGTTTTTTTGTTCTTTTTTTGCAGCCAGCAAGTTAAAGTCTGCACTGAATGAAGAAAAAACTAAAAACAACACAACCCTCTCCCCATCTGCTGGTTGCTAATGACAGAGTGGAGTCCTGATGAGGGGGTTGGTGAAGGGGTGGAGTGAGGGGAAAGGGTGGTGGTGGAGCCACATGAACTGCAGTGGAGCCGAGTAATTTATGATGGGAGGGTGGGACTCTGCTCTGATGTGATCCATCACGTGAGGCCCAACAGGAGTTAAGCTTTTAAATTTGTTGCGTTAGCTGGGAAATAAATAAATAAATAAATAGATGTATAAATATATATATATAAATAAATATATATATATGCATGTCGATTTTACTGTTATTAAATAATGTGCATCCACACTGCAATGTGTTTCTTTACACCATCTTTCTTGGTTAATCAAGTACATAATAAACAGGACGTTGCCAGTGGATCTTCTCCAGGCATCTCAGCCTGGTGGACCTGCTCTGCGAGGTGCATCTCAAATATGTTTCCCAGTTCTACGGTTTGTTCACTCATTACAAGCCAAACAAAAAAATGTACTAAAAAAGGACAAATAGTTAAATATGAAGTCATGAATATGGCTCATCCACGAGTGGAGGGGAACAAAGTTTCCATTTCAACCGTTTTACTCGTAAAAAGCTTATTTTAATAAAAATAAAAAAAGTAAAAGTAAAACTCTGTTTCGGGGGAAAGAGTGACGTTCTCCTCATCACTCATGCTATCTGACCATGATGAACATTTCGGGATCTGGGCTCACTCACGTTTCCTCGAAAGCTGTCGTGAAGTCATTGCTCAAGGAGACAAAGTGGACACTACTGCCGCCCAGTGGTGAGTCGTGGAAGGTGCAGCGCAGCCAACAGTCAGTTTTAATTAATTTGTTTTGCTGACAGTTTGTTCTTTTGCAGACTTATCACGCACACCAATATTTGTACAACCCTATTTGATCCGTTATAATCATTGCGTACGTGCTTTCCTACGATGTTATTATTACTTCCTGCTCCGGTGAAAGGTAAACGAGCGCGTCGGTGTGGCGGGTGAACGACATCTTTATAACTATATATTGTAACTTTATAACAGGAATATACGAGCTCATAAACCTGCTGCTGCGTCAACCGCTGTTAATCTTTATCCTCCTAAAATGCAGCATCTGACAAGAAATAAATACTTTTTTTTAATAGTTTAATAGAACAAAACAAAAAAAGGCCATTATTATCACAAAATTAAACATGTAAAAAAGATATTTAGGCAACATCATGACGTCTTTAAAAATAAATGGTGGACCGTTTCACACCTAATTGGCACCAACATGTATATTAGTTAGTCTGGGTATTTTGAAGTGTAGTTGTGTGCAACAAAACATATTTTAGAGACCTACAAAAAAAATCTGTATATCAGTATATAATGCATCTAAAATATGTTTTTCTGGTGTTCACGCCCACAGCAGTACGTTGCTTTGTACTCTTACTGTAGTGGCCATCTATCTACTTTAGGTAAATACAGCGACTGTGTACAAGTACTTCAAACCTTTTTCCATAGTTTGCTTCAGTGATTTGTACATTTGTTTTATTGATGTAGTCTTAATACATTATTAATATGATATATTTTTTAAACGTATGTTGCTTTGCAAGTTGCTTAAAACAGATGGAATCTGTTGGAAATTTATAATTTTGACACCGATTAACAGGAACATTTAAAAAAGGCGCTTCGTAAAGAGGACGGGGGGGAAAGGGGGAAGAGCGAGGAGGTGCGACCCGACCCACCTTGGCTCCACAGTCCGCTCCCTTCCTCACGCAGAAGCCGATAAAGGAGGGGTCCGCGACTTTGACCAGGATGTTGTCGACGCAGTACACGTGGACGAACTCGATGCCCCGCCGCTGCATGTCGTCCGGGATGCCCTCGTTCCTCAGAGCCCTGTAGAGACCGCCGTTCCCGTCTGAAACACACACACAGGGACGACCCCGCGTGAGACACACACCTTCCACATCACACACACACACGCACACACACACACGCACACGCCGGCTTACCGGGGGCCATGGAGAGCTTCCCCTTGCTCTCCAGGATGAGCTTGCCCTCGTAGTCCACGGCGGGCAGCATGCCCTGCTGGAAGAAGATGACGTTGTCCTTCTTCAAGCCAAAGTAGTTGTGTTGCGAGAAGTACTCCTTGGTGGACGCCATCGTCCTACCGCTGGTCATGATGTACCTGAAGGCAACACGGGAGAAAAAAAAACTCAAAATATATTTAAATGTTCTTTGGAAATCTTTGAAATGTCAGTTCCTGTTTATAAGAAAACGAAACCTCAAGCCGGAGAGACATATAAAGTTTAAATATATGACAGACAACACAAAATTTAACATTTTTTTTTACAGAATTAGACCTACTACTACATTTCATTCGGCTGTCGCTTTTATCCAATACACAGCTACAGCGAGCAATTCAGGACTTAGTGTCTTGCTCAAGGACACATTGACTAGGGCGGGGATTGAACCGCCAACCAGCTGATTGACAGACAGACCTGCTAACCACTGACCCACAGTCGACCTGCTGAGGATGATGTCATAAAGCCATTTCCAGACCGTTAACCCCTGACTGCGGGCGTTGTGTCGACTTTATGCACTCCTCTTATCTCCATCTTTTAAACTTTCAAACTGTCCTTTGATCTTCTCCACGGGGAGATAATCCTTTTCCCAGAAATGCAACTTCCTTCAGAGTTATTCAACAACTTAAATCAGCATGCAAACACAAAATGGTTGCGGCTGCAATTATGAAAAGAACGACAGTAATTAGTCGCTTAAATCCTTCTTTTTTTCTTTTCTCCTTCAAAATAAAAGCATCAATTCAACTCACGGCGCCTCAGTCATCTCTTACCAGGGGAGAGAGCACCGGATGTTGTGCTTCTGCTCCGCCAGCTGCTGGAGCTTCACGATGCGTTCGGCCTGGATCTGAAAGAGGGTCTTGTGGGACGGCAGCCCCACGTCGTACATGCCTTTGGGGTAAGAGACCCCCAGCCTGGTGCCCTGGCCCCCGGCCAGCAGCAGGACGGCCACTTTGCTCTGAGAGATGCAGCGGAGACCTGACGGAGACCACAGCGGCGTTAAGAGCAGATGTTAGATTGAGAAATTGATTGCGAAATAATGGTTTTAAAGCTATTTATCATTTTGAGAAAATGTCAGTGGGAAAATTCTCTTCTTGAATGTTTTCTTGACTCCTATGTGACATTAAAAAGTTTATATTTGAGTTGTGGAACAAAAACAGAACATTTGAGGACCATTTTCTGACATTCGTATTAATCTAATAAAGTTAAAGTTAGAGTTAGTTGCAGCACCAATAAAGCAGGAACTGCAACGATCAATCCAACAGTCGGCAAACGATACATTTATTGCGAAATAATGATTTAAAATCAATTCATGATTTTGAGTAATTCTCTGGAGGAACCAAAAAAAAGGAAAAATTCTCTTTTTAAAAAGGTTTTCTTGACTCCCCTGTGACAGTAACATGTTTATATTTCAGTTGTGGAACAAAAACAGAACATTTGAGGACCGTCTTATGACATGTTATAGACCAAGCAGCTACTCTATTAATCTAATAGTAATAGTGAGTTGCAGCACGAATAAAGCATGAGCTGCAACGACCAATCTATTAGTCGGCAAACGATAAATTGATTGCGAAATAATGGTTGCAATCAAATTAGCATTTGGAGTAAAAGGAACAAAAACTAATTTTAAAAGTTTCGATCTTGACTGTTTCCTGGTTTCTTGACTCCTCTGCGACAATAAAATGTTTATATTTGAGTATTCAAACAGAACATTTGAAGAAAACTTTCTGACATTATATAGAGCAAGCAGCTGCTCTATTAATATGATGAAGTAAGAGTTAGTTTCAGCCCTACTATAAAGTTTATTTAAGATAGCGACACGTATCTAGGCCATGACATGATACACAATCTCATCACACCAGCTCACTATCTAATCTCAAATAATGGCCACGGGGCATTCTTATTGCCCGTTTGAGGACATCTTAGATAAACAATAATAACGCTGATGAAATGCATAAATGAAATTAATCCGGCCCGTTTACGGCTCCTCCGGCGTGGTAAATTAGGATTCTGACGACTCTGCAGGAGCGTCGCGTCGTCTTTATTGCGGTTCGTTCGTTTTATGATGGTTCCAGTCCGTCTTGCATAAACTGCTCCTACGTGACTCGCTGTGCAATACTGGGCGGGGCTGCTAGACTTTGACACACACACACACAGCTCTGGTACTGACGGAGCAGGGTGACCTCATGAGGGGGGGGTCGGGCAGCAACTCCATTTACGTCGGACCCGAATCAGGACCAGATGTGCTCGGGGCGCCCGCCTCCACTGTCATCCTCCTCCAGGAAAAAAAACCGTTGCTAAATGGCCCAGACGCCCCCCCCCACTCCCACACTGCAAGAGGGAGATTGCGCAATAGTATAACGAACCAACACAAGACGCTGACGTGCTCATTTTTCAAAACCTACGCACGAGAACGTTTTGGGAGACTCGGGGGAGTTTTTGATGATAGTCGACATGGACTTCTTGAGGTTATTTTTTCATTTAAAATGTTCATCAATAACACAAGTTACAAGAATGCGCGCTCCCCCATCTCAACATCAAAGTATCCGGATCACCATGTGATGTTTTGACCCCTCGGCTCGGGACACCTGGAAATATTTACTCTTCATGCCTCACCTTGGTAAGTGCCACTGTGGCATTGTTCCTGCAACTTGGCAAGTATTTCAAGTTTGACAATTATGCAAATTACTCACAACCACGGGATGGCATAATGATGAATCCAATATAACAAAACGGTGACGAATTTCCTCGTCACATTGTCAGATAAAAAAGGTGTAAAAATGATAAGCTGGGTCAGTTTCGATGGCGCTCACCTTCCTCCTCCCAGTCCTTCAGACTCTCCCTGTCCCTCGTCACACTGCCCAGCACCTCCCGCGGCACCGGCTCCATGCGGGCGTCCACCTTCTCCTCTTTGCTGCCGCCCGACGCCTCCATGGCCTTCCGGAAGAAGCCGTTGATCTCCTGAAAGTCCATCTTCTGCAGGTCCTGGGCGAAGTCGCCCTGCTCCTGCGGGCTCAGCTCTTCCCAGAACTGCAGCAGGTGAGACTGGCCGGCTTCGGCCAACCTGGTGGCGAGTCCGCTGGCGTTCGGGTCCATGGTGAAAAGTGCTTCTGGTTTACTCTGCCACGCTGGGAAATAAAGAAAGAAATGGGACGAGTGGTTACTTACGAGCTCCTACTGAGGATTCACAGAGGTCTGGAAATGATGTATGAATATATTAATTGTACTATGAATTTATTGTATTATAATAATTATTCTATTATTAATTTGTTGGGGTAATAATGAAAAGGAGTTAATATTGCACAATTACACACATATTACATATCGTTTTTAAGGGATGATTTTAATATTTTTGATGACTAAATTGTGTTAAGGCAATTAAAAAATGTGTTTTAAATAAGTTGAGTCATGATTAAAGGTGTGTGCTAGTGTGCATTCCACACACGCACACACACATTCCACACACACCTGGCAATGACGGATGAGAAGACATTTAGTTTGATGACAAGACCAAACTATTTTAGGATGGTTATATCATGCCCATGACATCGGTATTTCTACAATCTCATGCTTGTAAAACCAGAACAACCAGTGCAGCGTCATCATCATCATCATCCAACAGGATATTAATACATGTATATTTGTGTTTTTAATACGCCAACAACCACATGTTTTGAGAGCAAATGTCTCGTTCTAAAGTAAAAATATATAAACTAAGAATACATTATTTGCTCGTTTTTAAACTCGAATTTTATTTGGCTGCAAATCAAAAATCATAGCTCTCAAAACTATGAAGATATTTGATTATTTGATTTGGAGCCAACAAATTATAGTTTCATAAGCAAAACCAACAAATAATGTAATCTCAGTTTATATATTTGTACTCACAAACGAGAAAATCGCTCTCAACACATTGTTTTTGTTTGTTTAATACAAATATAAC
This sequence comes from Pseudoliparis swirei, assembly GCF_029220125.1. NCBI lineage: Eukaryota > Metazoa > Chordata > Actinopteri > Perciformes > Liparidae > Pseudoliparis > Pseudoliparis swirei. Next base: position 24,816,032 of record NC_079392.1, on the reverse strand, counting down.
TTCAAAACATCCCATGTTGTCCTGGGACTGCAGGGGAAGCCTTGAACGAGAGGAATCCCACTTTAATGTGTGTTTGAGCGGCTTGCTGCTACCGGGAAATCCTCCTCACAGCCGGCATCACCGAACAGGGTAAACCCGCATTCACAACATTATTTAAACTTTAAAAAACGAGGCAACACACCTCTGCACTCGGAGCAGAGGACATTTAAGTTAGTGGTTTCCATGCAAACTACACGTATCATCACACGTTGTCGCGAGACGCCCTCATTGGGCTGGAGGAGCAGCGCGTGAGCGAGTGGCACCTGCACCGGAGAGGTTAGCAGCTAGCTAGCTAGCTCTGCGGCTCCGAGAACACCTCCGAGATGAATCAAATATATGTGACTGGAAAGTTAAACTCTTCTTACCTGTTCGCAGGTGCTCCTAGTGGTGGTTAAGACCATTAATGCCCGGCCAGTCGTTGAGGAGTTTCTTGTACTGGCTCCTTGGACACCTCCCACCCGGACTACACCTCCTGCTACGTCACGTTTGACGTGGCACAAGCAGCTAACCGCGATGCTGCGTTCAGGGCTCCTCGTATATATGAGAGTTTCTGTTTTTACTGGCGGTTAATAGAAGAAAATAACAACAACGAGGAATGTATTATGACTTTTTGAATATATTATGATCTGAATATTTAATCTGGGTTATTTCAATATTAAATATAAAGCTCTTTGTAAGCATAAGAGGCCCTTTACTCTTCTTCTTCCTTCACTTATCAATTAAACGGGCAGCTTGCGTTTCCCACTGACTTCAATCTATCACCACCAGAACCAACGCAATTACACAAAACACATGTATCTTTTTTTTAATAGTATATAAAGTATATTTTTTTCGAGAGAAAAAAGCGTCTTCTTTTCTACGTGCACCCCTTTTTACTTTTTTATTTTATATATTATTCCAGATTTCCTGCCAAGATGTAATTTACCCTCTGATATTTTTTTCTGAAAACTAATTTTCTTGAAGTGAACATGTATTCCGAGCTGCTATGGATTTAGGTCATCCATCCATCCATCCATTCTCATCCGCTTATTCCGGGGTCGGGTCGCGGGGGCAGCAGACCCAGCAGGTTGACCCAGACTTCCCTCTCGCCCGAAACACTTTCCATCTTATTCTGGGGGATCCCGAGACGTTCCCAGGCCAGCCGGGAGATGTAATCTCTCCAGCGTGTCCTGGGTCTTCCCCGGGGTCTCCTCCCAGTAGGATTTAGGTCATATAAACCACAATACAAATATAATGACATTGTTTTTAAGCTTTGTATTGCAGCTGCATAATCTGACCATATATTGCATTAATACTCAATAACTAGTTTTAAGTATAGGTTATAACGTCTGTGTTGGATTTAAATGCATGTTGCAGAGCTTCACTATGGCCACTAGAGGGCAGTGCACGTTCGAGACATTTTCTATTAATGCTCTTATTTATTCTTACTCTTCAACAAATTAGTGCACGAGCAGACACCGTTCTCAAGAAACACACAAAAAGCTATTTATAAAAATATTGAAAGCAATTTTAAAACGAAAAAAAAGAAAATAATTGATGGATGTTATCGATGGATCTGCACTCCGGAGCAGAAGGTGGCGCTAGAGCTCCAACCGCCGTTTAAAGAAAACCACAAAAGAAGACGTTTACGAGGCGGAAGCAGATTTCTCTGTCAGCTGAAACGCTTTTGTTTTGGTCTGAGCTAAAATCCAACGTCAGCTAGGATTATTATTTATTTATTTCCCCTGTGACAGCTGACGGAAATGAAGAAGTTTTTCGATGACTTTAAGAAAGACGCTAAGTTTAAATCTGCGGGACCTGGGAAGAAACTAACGGAAGAAGCCAACAGGCAAATAACAAGTTTTAACTTTCCTTTTAGCGATAGCCGTCTAACGGCTGAACTCTAGCTAGCTGCTGGTCATCGTGTGATTAACTGTGTTTCTATTATTAAATGCAGATTAGAATGGGGTTTCTTTATTTTATAATAACGTTCAACCCGTTCGCTACTGGATTACATAACTGCACAGCGGGAGGCGCCTGTCTAATTTCATGGTGCCGAGCAGTTAATCCCCAAACAATCTTATTTAGCCAATGCTCTTAACTAACTAGTTCATTGCTCATAATTTCGGACTAGAAATAGACCCGCTGGGTCACTGCAGTGTGAAGTAAACCGCATTAGTTTGTGTTAGCTGGTTAGTAGTTAGTGGTCATTTATTTTTGAATATTTATTTTAATATCCCCCTAAATTAATGCACTTACAAATAAACAAGTCAATTAAATATTTTTTTTATTCTATACATATTATACGTTTATTGTATTGTTTTTAAATATATATATATATCACAACTCTCCCTACTAGTTCAAAGCTAATGCTATGCATGCAAACATAATATTTTGAATACCACAATAATAAGCATACATTGTGTGATTACAATCTTTAAAAAAAATGTTATGTCTTAAATTCTTTGTCACAACCATTCCACATGTCAACCACGTTGACAGATATAATACATATTTTCTTAATTTTTCCATAGCATGTTTTTTCTTCGCTAAAACAAAAGAAATCCTCTAAATTCATAGCGAAAAACTACAGAATCCAGTTAGGAAGCAAATCACGAGATCACAACATTAGTAAATTCCCCGTACCTGCTGCACACAGCAGGTGACGTGTGGAATTATGAGAGATTACAGTATATATTGTGAGTTCTGATTCAAGTTATCTTACATATTATACTGTTTTGTTTTATTCTGTGCACTATTTTTATATTTAATATTGCTTTACTTTAAAACATTATGATAAAGTAACTACTTGTTTTAGACACTTTTATTATTGTCATTTATGTGCATTTTCCAATGTATTATATAATCAGTTATGCCCTCTGTACTTCAACTCATGTATCATCAGTTTCACTTGATTATTGATTTGTTTAGATTTATTTACACCATTTCCTCAAGGCGTTCAATTTCCTTTCAACCGAGTTCATAAAACGCTCCGAACTTCGCCGGCAAATTCCACTTCTCACGTCTCGAAGCTACATTTGTGTCTCTGTTTGGGAACGGGGATTTGAACACGCACCCCTCTTCCCTCATGACGCCGTAGTGCCAAGCCCAAGGTGGTGCAGAGCAGCTCCGGTGCCAGACACAACCGCCATGCTCCCACCAAAGGGTCCCAGATGGCTGGAGCCGCAGCCCTGGCCCGGATAGAGCAGCACCCCCGGCCCAAGGTCCAGACCTCCCAGGACGCCATCAGGAACCAAGGTGAGACCGAACGACCCCAATCCTACGATGGAGAACACTGTACTTCTGACTCGTCGAATAAACACAACTATGTCCAGGCTGTAGAGGGTTACAATGAGTTTAAATCCCCCACATCACTAAAAAAAGTTAAATAATGGGATGCTTTGAGCAATGTAGCTTTGCTTTGTGTTATAACATGCAGTTGTTATTAGAGGTTTAAACCCAATTTATCAAATGACTAATGCCAATAAGTCCACGTCAGTTTTTTATAAAGTAATATTAGTGTCAATCTAGTACTGATTATGTGTGTGTGTGTTGTACAGAAACAATATCTATATTATCCTCTGAAAACCACTTGATCACCATACATTCACATCATTTAATACCTTCTGCTTTGTGGACAAATATCAAATTATTTGTATTTGCCATATTTGGGACAACTTAGATTAATGTCTTGATTTAGTATTTTTTTTAAATACATCTGTTCACTTCTGTGTTTTTGGGGTATTCAAGAGGCCCACAACATGAAATCCATGGAAAGCTAATAATATTTAATATGGGGATGGTCTCTGCACGTGTTCAGAGGATGAACAAATGTTTGACTGAAGGTTAAACATGACTCTTCTGGATCTGCTTGTAGTTAAAAGAGAGCTGGAGGCGGCTGCACTGGCGGAGAAAGAGAAGGAAGACGCAGCGGAGGTATGGACGACCGGGATCTGACCCGTATAAATCAGTGATCAGTATTTACTCTGACGATTCTTTTTTTCCAGGGACCCAAAGTCCCGGTGAGAGATCCCACCGGTTTGTCGGTGTCGGGTGTGTATTTCACCTGCCCGCTAACGGGAGCCACTGTAACCAAGAGTGAGAGGGAAGTTCACATCAAAGAGGCCATTCTGATGGTACGTCTGAAGATATCGTCCCTTGTTGTTGTTTAATGATGATTTAATCTGAACGTCGTCCTGTTGGTCTAACCATGTGCTCGGGTTGTGACCGTCAGCGGTTTGAGGAGGACGCGGTTGAGGCCTCCGTGATGATGGTCCACACATTCAACAAAGACCGGGAGAAGGTGAAGGCTGCCGTGGAAATCATAAGCAAGTAAGAGAACGTTTGATCGTCACGCTGACTGTAAAGTTACTGGGAGGAACTTTCATCTCAATTTCATACCGACGCCTGGGTATGACCTTCATATGTAAATGAGACCATCAGGAGGTCCGGGCCGTGTCGCTGGGCCCTCTAGAGGGAAGGGGGACGCAGGAGAACCAGAACCAGGGATCCCTGCTGCAGGAGAATGAGACGCTTTCTCACGGGGCTCTGGTGATATGAACACTACCACTATTGTCCACAGGGGGCGCCAGAATGGACAGGAAGCCAAAGTCGTAGCTTTAAGTTCAGCTTTTCGACTTCTACTGTTGTCACAGACTTGAGTATCCTCACTAATTTGATGTTTTAAACACTAACGTTGTACTTCATCGTTTTGTCAACAGATATATTGAGAATATATGTAAGAATCCCACAGAGGAGAAATACAGGAAGATTAAACTGAGCAACAAGGTGTACCAGGTGAGTCTCGCAGTACCTCATCCATATTTATTCTTTTGATATCACTCCCATTTTATTTTATGTATTTTTAGGAGAAGGTTCGTAGTGTGGAGGGCACGAGGGAGTTCCTGGAGGCGCTGAGCTTCACGAGCATCATGCTTCCCGTAGAGGGTCAAGGTAAACTAATGCGGACAAGTAACGACTGAACAAAACAAAAAAATCAACCTTTTCCAATAACATTCTGTGAGTTTTTCCATATTCTGATTTTGCGTTCTCCTTTTGCTGGAGATCAGAGGAGGACGAGGAGTTCCTGGTCCTGCTGGAGCACAGCGCCGACGGCCTGGAGCTGATGAAGGAGAGGAGGGACCGCCTGCAGAGAGGAGAGCCGGTCCGAGCTCAGCTGGACCGGCAGCCTCAGGCCTTCAGGCCCTCTCCCAACGGCCAGCGCTTCGAGCTGCCAGTGGAGTTCTACAACCTGACCGCGGACGAGCTCAAGAAGGAGCAGCAGCAGAGGTACGGGGCCTCCCGGGGAACGGAGCGGCTATTTGCATCTTTTCAAGCTGGTCGATTGTAGACGCACGCCACGTCTACACGTCCGTCCGTTCAGAGAACCTGAACGCATCTCTCTGGCGCTTCCCCCCCCCAGGAGCGAGCTGATGGACAAGAACGCCATGATGCGCACGAAGGCCATGAGGGAGAAGGAGGAGCAGAGGGAGAGGAGGAAGTACAACTACACCCTGCTGAGGATCCGACTGCCCGACGGAAGTCTGCTGCAGGGTAAGTCAGAGCGCCGGCGGCGAGGAACGTTTTGTCGAGCGCCCCCGGTGGCGGCGAATGGAAGCGAGTCAGTGGAGATGACGCCGTGTCGCCTCAGGGACCTTCTACGCGTGGGACCGGCTGCCCGTGCTGTTCGCGTTCGTCCGGGACTCGTTGGTGGACGGCTGGCAGCCCTTTGAACTCATCACGCCCGGAAGTCAGAAGCTGAAAGAGACGGAGGAAGTCGCCCTCGCCGAGTGCAACTTGGTGGGTGGACGCGAGATTTCAGTTTGTTTATAAAATCACACGTTCATATATTATTCAATCGTATTCTCAGTTATTCCACTGGCAACTAATTCAGTGAAAGGCTGATAATCAATAAGGAAATGATTCCACGAGTTTCCATTAGTGTTTCCAGAAAACATTGCAAGCATAAGCTATATATATATATATATATATATATTCCTTTTTTTAAATTTAAATGTAGTTTTATCTTTTCAGGTTTGTGCCTTGAGTACCTTTTTTAAAATCACTATACAAATAATGTATTATTTAAAAAATATATATATACATGGGGAAAAAAATGTACTCCAGGCACAAAACTAAAATAATATTTATATATATACAGGACTGTCTCAGAAAATTAGAATATTGTGATGAAGTTCTTTATTTTCTGTAATGCAATTAAAAAAACAAAAATGTCATGCATTCTGGATTCATTACAAATCAACTGAAATATTGCAAGCCTTTTATTCTTTTAATATTGCTGATTATGGCTTACAGCTTAAGAAAACTCAAATATCCTATCTCTAAATATTAGAATATCATGAAAAAGTATACTAGTAGGGTATTAAACAAATCACTTGAATTGTCTAATTAACTCGAAACACCTGCAAGGGTTTCCTGAGCCTTGACAAACACTCAGCTGTTATAAATCTTTTTTTTTACTTGGTCTGAGGAAATATTAAAATTTTATGAGATAGGATTTTAGAGTTTTCTTAAGCTGTAAGCCATAATCAGCAATATTAAAAGAATAAAAGGCTTGCAATATTTCAGTTGATTTGTAATGAATCCAGAATGCATGACATTTTTGTTTTTTTAATTGCATTACAGAAAATAAAGAACTTTATCACAATATTCTAATTTTCTGACAGTCCTGTATATGACTTTTCGCCTTTTTGTTATTGTCATCAAAATGTTATATATATAAAAACACCAAACATTAGTTTTCTCATTCTCTGAACATGTATAGTGCACTACCCGACCTCATGGCTCACACGGTCTGGTTCTGGTTCCTTCAGGTTCCCGCAGCTCTGCTCACGTTTGCCTGGGACGCGGCGGTGCAGGCGGACATCGTGGCCACGGGCCGGAAGAGCTCCGCCCTCCTCAAGCCAGAGCTGCTGGAGAACATTCGGACCCTGAGCTGAGCACCCCACCCCTCCACCACCAAGTTTAAAGTGTTTTTTTTCGTCCTTAAAACGAGATGTCTTCTGTTCCGGTGACATCGCTCGCCCTCCTCCACAAACTTTAAATGTCGTTTAATTTTTATTACATACGAGCACAAGCCCGACTCATACATCAAACACGTCGTTATCGTCTTCTTCTGGGTCGGCGTCCCACACCGAGACGTAATATAAACACCTCCGCCAAGGTCGTTTCAATAAGAGAAACTCATCAGATCTTCCTCGGCGAATGCTGCGACCTTCCAACAAGTTTCGTGAACACCGGGCCGGTAGTTTCTCGTCTTCTCGCTGACTAACGGAAGCATAAACTTTTTGGGGTTGAACGTTCCCCGATGTGTGACGTTAACATAAAGTGTTAGCCGCGAGACGGAGATCCTACCACCAAAGTTTGAAGCACTTTTCAAGATTATTTAAAATTAAAACACTAAGAGTGCCCCAAATGTAAAAATAAATTTAAAAAAGGGCAAAAAGAAAAGTGATCATAACTTTAACACTCGAGTGAACCGTATCGTCTCACTGCAGAAGCTTCATGTAAACTCGCTTTGGCATGAATTATTATTTGTCTTCATAATGCTGTTTTATTTAATTTCTCTAGTCTTGTATTTGTATCAAACACATTTCCTCGAGATAGAAACGGTCTACAGTTCAAACGTGACAAGCAAATGTTATTAGCCCCGCCCCTTTCCCTCCTGAATCATGTCGTCGAAGGTCAATATATTTATTTTGGTATTTAGCTCGCCGTGAACCTCTAGCAGGTAAATCTGAGAGCCAATAGTTTGTTCTCCCGCCCGGTTGAGACAACGACCTACCACTCCTCATCGCTCTGGCCCGATGCCCAGAACGAGTCGGAAATGGATCAAAAGGTTTATTTTGGTTTTACAGTATAATTGAATTGTCACGTTAAACCGGTTGTAATTATTAAAGTTTTTTCTGCTTCAGGTATTCAATGGAAGGGTGCAAATGTTTTTTTTATTATCAGCATTGATAAAGAATTAGAGATCCGTCTCGATGTATTCCGTTGCTTTTTAATAACCTGCCTGTAACCAGATCGCTTGCATTGCACATCAACCTTTTGTTTAATAAACAGAATTACCAAGGATGTGCGTGTTTCATTTCAATCCGCTCCTAAAGATGCTTCACGCCTACGAACACGAGAACCCAAAAAGCTCCTCGAACTGGGGAATTATTTTGTATGCAAGTAATTATAAATATTTTAAAGACCTGTTTAACTTCTGCGGTCTCTATATTTCTGACGGGTAACTGGTGCTGCTATCTTTGCTCTCGTCAAATCTAAAGACTGCCTTCACGAAAAGATTAAATGTAAGATTTAGATTGTTGTTGTGTGACTTTGGGCTTTTAAAGGGTTAGTCAGGATTTCACGAAAGTCACACAACACAAACTCACAGGCAGCGACCGTTCTGTTACTGATTGACGAAGGAGAATTGGGGCTTTGAAGAGAGCAAAGATAAGAGTGGAAAGGGAAAACGGCAAAAATATTCAAAATATCGTCGATGCACGATCTTTTCTTCTTCTCGAGTGGTTAAAGTCCTGCTGCTGTTACGCCTCTTTCTCCACTTCCAAACTCTGCCTTTAATCCATCGTGTTCAATGTGAGCTTGAACCAACGGCATGTTTATCAGTGAATATTTCAGATGTTGGAGACACCCACGACTGGAACGGTCTTCTTATTGGAGATAAGAGAAAGCAGTAGTTACCCCACCTTTTAAACTAAACCTACAATCAACGACCTCATCCCTGCCGTTACACGCTCAGGTCGTGTGTACGGATGACATCATTAGGCCACTACATTGATGAAATAAGTAATTCAGGCCTCCATATGTCACCGTCTGTTAATATTTAAGAACTATATATATTTTCTTGTCTCTAAGGCTGGGATTTAACATACGGTTGCCGCGGCAACGGTAGCTTAATTCCCCACCTAAAATCGTCAGCAGCGACGGTGTTGGCGTCCCCCAAAAAAACGGAAAACGGCGAGGAATGAATGGAATATAAAAGTGCGGTACTTTTATTCATGTTTAATGAATTTTTATCCTGTTCAAGTATTCTTGAAAAAAATACATATTTATAAAACACTGAAACTGGACCTAACTGTACAAGTACAGATCTAGCAACTACTCCAGCGGGTTGTCAGAGTTAGAGATTGCAGAATGAATGAACCCATTGAAAGTCGAAAAGGGAAGATGTACAGATGGACTTTCAGCCTCTCATTCCCCCCCCCCCCTTATTCTGGTAAACTATATATATTTACACACATACACACACACACACATTTAGTCTCGAAGCGATCCAATAACGTCATGGATTCAAGCGTCACAAGAAATGTGAATTATGCTGTTCTCGACGTCTCGAACGCTTCTTCTCGTGAACATTTGGGCATTTCCCTTCTGCTCTTCCTCGTCCTCTTCCTCAACCCGATCTGACGCAGCGCCAGAGGCTTTAAAGAGGCACTCGACAAAAACGTGTCCGACGGACACGTCAACGGGAAAATCGGACACAGTTAATGATCGTCGGACATAATCCGCCCTTAATAATCAAGCCACACAAGTCCAGATTTTTTTTTTAGGCACGACTACACCTCCCAGGCAAGATGACTCGCGGATCATTAAAAACAAAATTAAAGGCGAGAAGGCGCTTGATGCTGAGTGGAAGTCACCTGCTGCTGCGAGCTGCCTGTATCAAGAGTGCCGCTTCCCCTTCGCTTGAATACGTGATTCTGTCTTTGGACACCGTAGAGTTCAGAACCAGGAAGTAGACATTTATGGAGGGGGAGCGTTGGGGGTGGGGGCGGAGCTTGATCAGGAGGAGCCTCAGGCAGTGGCGAGCGTTGGAGCGGCGCTGGCCACGGGGAGAGTCGCCGTGTCGGAGGGGGTGACTTCCATCAGACAGTCTCCCTCCCTGGAGGAGGTCTTTCGGGTGGAGGCTAGAGAGAGACATTTAATTAGTTTTTAAAAACACCGTCATGAATTACACCACCTTTAAACTAAAGCTGAAGAGACGGCTTAAGGCGTAGAACAGGGTTCATACACATGTTGACCAATGGATTTCCGTAAAAATGTTCGCCTGCTTATATTTTGAGCGTCTTCTTTTTAAAAACATATAAATGGAACGTATGAATATAACAAATTTCCAGGAATTTTCCAAAAATGTTGTGATGACATTTTTCCCAGGACTTTTCCAGGTTTTCCATGACCGTATGAAGCCTGATTTAAACAGGGTTCATACACATGTTACCAATGGATGTCCAGGAGTTTTAACCAAATTTCCATGACCAAACATTTTTTTAATCTGAGTAAAAATGAAAAAAGCGAGAAAATGTTGTATTTAAACCAACAAAGAGAATTCAAAAGCATACAGTATATAAACTCAAATAAGACAATAATTTAATTAAAGAATAAAACATTTGTCTTTTCACTTGCAGCGCGAAAAATATGAAAGTATGAAAGAGAGCGTATTCCGGCTTATATTTTGAGCGTCATTCTTTTAAAAGCATATGAATTTAACAAATGTCCATGACTTTTCCAAAACTTTGGGGATTTTTGTTTTTTCCCAGGAATTTTCCGGGCCTGGAAATAACCATTTTTAAATTCCACGACTTTTCCAGGTTTTCCATGACCGTACGGACCCCGACATGAACCCGTAATCACACGACCTCATCTCTGGCTCCGCCGCTGAACACTGTCTGCTACTTTTTTGAAGTCTTTAGCCTCTCTCGCCAACCGGTGTGTGACTCACCACTCTGCGTGGAGACGATGACGCAGTCTTCCTCGTCGTCTTCCTCGTTGTCGGCTTGAAAACCGTCTGCCTCCATCGCTTCCGTCTGCAAAGAACAAGGGAGTTAAAACCATTTAGGAAAAGGATAAAATGAGCCTGTGGAAACTAAAATATAGCTTTTAGCGCACGGTAATCAATGGACGAGTTTCTCTACCTGCTCTCGGTCCGTGCATTTCTTCATGAACTTGGTGATCGACATGCTGCCCGTGCTCTTCCTCTTGGAGGATGACGACGTGGCGGAGGAGGTCTGCGGTGTGGTGGGGGAGTTCCCGTGAGAGCCCGTGGCCGCCTGGGGTTCTTCGCGGGACTCTTCCCGAGCGCCGGTGGTGAGGTAGGTCCAATGGCAGGGCACAGGAAGCGCCTCCTGCCCGCAGTGGGACAGCACCTCCTTGTGCACGTACCAGCAGCAGCGCCTGTGGGCGGAGCGCTTCTCGTACACGGCGTTGCCCTTGATGAGACGCTTCACCTGGATTCTGATGAGGGGGGGAGAGAAACGTTATTTTAATTGACCTAAAAAACAAATGAAGATTATTTCAGGATTCAGAAAGACAAAAAAATAATAATTCAAGCACTTTATATTTATTATATTTATTTTCAATGACTCAAAGCAAATGCTTCTTTAACAAGTAAATAATTAATTATGTGTGCATGTGTATATATATATACATATATATATGTGTGTGTATATATGTATGTGTATATATATATATATTTACACACACACAATATATATATAAATATATACATAAACACTTTACCCCCTCAAAATACAAGCACCCTGTGTGAAGGCCAAGCTGAATGTATTTGTAGTTAAAACTATTACATCTTACATTTTTCTTGTTTTATGTATTTCTTTCTTGTATTTGCTCTGAATGAGCAGAAGAAAGTGAATTTGGTTCCACCGTTCGCTGAATGTGGAGAATGACGATACAATGTGTAGATAATTAAGTAAATGAGATGATCATCAAGATATTTATAAGACTGCGTTGTGTTTTATTTTAGGATACGACGACTGTAATACTTCCATCTTTCCATTATAGAGTTTTATTTTGGATCGCATGTTGTTGTCCACACAGAAATTGTTATTTCACCTGGTGGGCACGTTGTCCGCTGGGCTCTGAGGACTGGACAGTTGGGGAGGCGAAGAGGAGGAAGAGGAGGAGGTCTGCTGACGACAAAACTCCTGAAACTCGGTGATGATCACTTTGCTGCTGTTGCAGTTGCCGTGCAGCAGCGGCAGCAGCTGACCGAGTACTGTGGGAGGGAAGAGTCCAGAGAGGGAGTTAGAATACCAACTTAACTTACCTATATAAAAATCATTAGCAACATTCATTACGTAATGATAGTTAAAGTGATTGTGATATTCAAGGGTGGGTTGTAATTATTATAACAGGCACTATCATACTCTAGTGTGTAGCACCACCATGCATCTGCCAAAATATTATGTCTGTATTGCCTGTACTAGGTAGGTACACAAGAAAAATCAATACATATAATTTTGAATTGGAAAAAACCATCGTTATAATTGTTAATAGTTGTTTGAACAATAAATAAGCACAAAGAAATAAGAATAACATTTAATATGATTGTCTGATTTATTTTCTGTTTGAATCTGTAGACTACTGCCTAATAGTCTTATTATTGCCTAATAGTCTTATTATTGCCATTTTTTGCTGATATACTGCAAGCCTAAATAAGTATATATATTATTTTTTAACAAAGGTTAAATGTTATTTTACAAGTTTTCAAAAAGTGCCCCCAATTTATTTTTCAATGCCCCTGGATTTTAGTCAGTGGGGGAAAAATGGCCCCCTAAAAAATATGTACATTTCCTACCCCGAGTATAAGGATATAATTCAGCGATAATCCATATCAGGACAAATGCTATCAACATTTTCAAAACACTGAATTAGAAGTCATAAATGTAAAAAAAAATTGGGGAAAGTAAAGAAAAAAGTTTCATCTGGCGCTGTACGGTTTCACCTCGAGAAAAACAATCCACGAAAAATACAAACTACGGCATCGACTTGCAGAATAACTTCTCACGCCCCTGATGGAAGTGAATCATGTCGCTCACACACACAAACACACACACACACACACAAACACACTTACATTGTGCTTCCCTCTGACATTTCCATTCGAACTCCTCCGGGCTGGGGCTGGTGTCGGCTTTGGGCAAAGGCGCGACCAGACACAGAGCGTACGGCTGGAAGAGCTGCAGCCCGGGTCCCTCTCCCTCCCAGACGCAGCCCCTCACCACGGGCTCCAGCACCTTCATCCTCTTCTTGGTGGACATCAGCTCGTCCCACTCCTTCGCTTTCACTTTCTGGCGAAGTTTCTGCTTCTCCAGGTCACCGCCAACCTGGGGAGGTTACACGTGTGTTAACAGTGGTGAAAACAACAAAGTCCAAACACCAGCCAGTCAGATTAAAGGCCTTTAAATACTGGGTGGGCATGACAAATACACACGTGAATCAAAGCTATACAATTTCAATCAACGGTTTGAATAGATTTGAGGACCAACTAAATAGCTTCAACTATTTTATTAGGTTTTCTTTTAGTGAAAAGCTTCGAGTGAATTTGTGTTCCTTCTGGTCGACGGTTACGCAGTCCGAGGCTTTTATTGTGAAAGGTAAGAACGGAGAGTAGATCTCATCTGCGAGGATCTAACAGCACAGCCATAATGTTGTTGAAAACTATAATGTACATTTTAAATATGACCACCCAACACGAGGAGTCGATGCCTTAATTCAGAGACAAAAAATTCAGAAATATGTAATATTCAAATTCTGTGTAAATGTCATGACGTAAGAAATTAATCACGTGAAAAAAAGAACGCCCGTGCTTTGTAAAGGCCTTCGGGAGAGACGAATAAAGATGGATTCAAACACAACAGACGTCTCAGCTGCCTTCCTACCTCTTCCTCTGGAGCCCCCTCGTCGTCTGAGAGGTAGCCGTGAGGAACAAAGAAGCCGTCGTCATCGTCGTCGTCTTCTCCGTCAGCTTCACCCGCTTCCTCGTCTTCCTGAAAACGATCAACCGGCTCAAAGTCAGCGACACTAAAGAGTAAAAGTGCTCTACGGTCTAATTTCAAGCTCAAAACTTTAAAAATAAAATAAAAAAACGTAATTGTCTTTTTTTTAATGGCCACGTTACTTTGACATTAAATTCACATGCAAACGATGACTGTTTTTATTGATTTTATCGTTTTAAATGTAGTTTTCTGTGAACCTGCCACATGTTCACTTTCCATTTGAACATCTCAAATTTCTGCACATGGGTTATTCGACAACATGGTCAGTGCTCGCTGCTGCTCTGGCAGTTTCGAGGTCCCCCTACAAATTGATTGGTGTGATGAGAGGAATGGAAACACGTGGCTTCCTGAGATGTGGGAACTCTAAAAAACATATCCTTTGGTTGGCAATAGAGATATTTACAAACTATTTGTAGATGCCAGGGTACATCAGTATTTTTCTACGCGTTTAAACTATATGCTTTTAAACTATAACTATAATAATGTTAAAATAAAGTAATGTGCACCCTCTTTCACAGTACAATGAAACTCACCCCTTCACTGTGAGACAGGGATTCTCCTGGTTCCTCCTCCTCCCACTCTTCATCGCTGTCCACCTCATAGTCGAACACATCCTGTGGTGGCAGAACACAGTGATTAGCGTCACAGCCACAAACAAGTCAAATATTGAATAAAAGATGAAATGGTAAAGCAACCGAAAAACCACAGCTTTGTAGTTTGGGACTTCAGTTACATTAAAAAAAATGTAAAAATATAATCCATTTAAAAAAGAAGTACCAAGTACAGTTGTGGTCTCCTCGTCATAAACTAAACAGTTCGTCACCACGTAGTTTCACCTTGTCTCGTTTGAGGGGGCAGCGAGCCGAGATGTGCGAGCTCTTCTTGCTCCAGGTGCCCCAGTACGCTGGACGGTAGTTGGCGTGGAACTGCAGCAGCTTCATGGGGCCACACTGCGTCCGCTCCGGCACGCCATCTGGCTTGGGCGCTTCCGTGGTGATGCACTCGCTGAGAAACACACAGAACCAATGTTTAACCATCAAAACGCAGGAAAATGTATGTGATGTCATCGGTTTTGCACAATCTAAAAATGTGGGCACACAGGATGTCCAGTACAAAGTATTTGAAGTTACACAAAACATTGAATACTTAATGAAAGAAATGGCACTTTGCTCTGGCTGAGAATGCTAAAGCAACGGGGGAAACGCAAGTGACTAGAACAGGAATCACATAGCAAGAAACAGGTGAACTTTCAATAAAAATGTTTGGTCAAATATACATAACAAATGTAGAATCACTAATAATTCATGATTGGTTTGGAAAGCGTTGTTGTTGTTGTCATACATGTCCTGCATGAACCGAATACCTTTTATTAAAGGCTAAACGAAGCTTAATGAATAAGAACGAGTGCTTTCTGATGATAAAAAACACAGGAGAAGCTCTGATGTTTAACAGATTGGGCCAGTGAAGCCTTTTGGATATATATAAATAAAATATAATATTTTTCACAAATCTGTTAGTAAATATAACAGCCACCTCACTATTTTACTAAAAACTATAAAGCAGCGTACAAATAATGAATAAACATAAGCCATCATGTTGTGACGCAATACAGACACTTTACGAACTCGAACAAAAAGTTACATTTTAATGTCAGAAGATAAAACAGCAAATTTAAACTACTTAGTCCAACACTCCGAACGAGGCAGACATGACAGCAGAAGAGTCCGTGGCGTGGAGTCAAGTGATGTTTTGCAGTAAATTGCTAGTTTGCGAAATACAATCCTGTAAAGTTTATTAACAATGGGACAATTGTTTCACCGTTTCAATATTACTAATATAATCACGTCTCTTTCAACCAGCATGTCACGGATGTGTATCACATTCATTTCGCGAGGTAACTAGCCAGATATAGCTTAAATATCACAAAAATAAAAAGCCAAAAATGTCCTGCGTGATGCATACAGGCTACATTTGAGGAAGAGAGCTCGGGTATGAGCCAGAACACTGAGATTGGGTGAAAGAGTCGGGGGTTTATAGATATTAGATCACTGAAACAATAAATTCCTGCCAATCTGTTATCTGATAATCGAGCTAGTAATTTAGTTAAATTCATACTGGTAGTTTCCTCTATAATACCACCATGTCTCATTGTGTGTCAGTAGACTGCACACAAAACAAAACATGTAATTAAATGTAGAACCACGTCCACGCAGCGACAATCGGGGAAAACAGAGCGCACAAATTACGGTTATTCACACTTGTGCGTCTCACCACAGCGAGTCCCTCTGTCGGGGGTTGGTGGGTCCCGAGCGGCGCGGCTTTGGCCCGATCCAGTCCTTCAGGCCATCCAGGCCATCGGCCGGGTTCAACAAACACCGGTCCAGTTCCTCCAGGAAAGAGTCCTCACACTGAACCCGGCAGAGCGGCGCCAGAGCCATGTGTTCCTTTATCTCGAATGGAGCAAACTTCCCACACGCAGCTGCAAGGGTCTGAAACGGCCCAAAAAGTTTCTATTATTAATATTCATTTATTAAATGGACCATCTTAGTTATAAGGGATGTACAGGAGATCAGAGCATGTAACGCAACTCGAAAAATCTTAAAAAGATAGCTAGCTTTTAGGAAACATAGCGAGACCTGCAGTCATGAACAAAACAGTTATCAAAGGGAGAATTAGCTGATTAACAAAATAAATGACCTTTTTCTGTTATTAAGTGGGATATCTACTGACCTTTGGAGCCTGTTGGATTTTGGATTTCTGGAGAAAACGTGTAATTTCTGCTTTCTCAGCTTTGAGGCGCTGCAAATAGAGACGCGCTGGTCAACGGATTATTCATGAACGGCTCGTTGCAAATATGGAACACAAAATGTCGGAGCTTCTGCCTCGCTCACGCAAAAACATACATCTTTCTCTTCTTTCAACCGTTTCTCCTCTTCCTTCATCTGCTTCTCCTCCTCTTTCTTCCTTTTCTCTCCAAGCTTTGCCCTGAAACGCGTTCAAAGCATTTTTAACAGACAAAAATCAGTGTGTGTTTTTGCATTTTAAACCATCCCCGTCTTATCGAACTGAAAACATGCCAACTTAAAATGAGCAACAGGGAACTTGCGTTACTCACTCGAGCTTTGATTTCCGCAGATCTTCTTTCACTTTCAACTTGTCTGCCTTTTCCTTGTCTTCCTTCTCCTTTTTCTCTCGTTTCTCTTTTTCCCTTTTCTCTCGTTTTTCCTTTTCTTGCTCATCTTTTAGCCTGCGAGCCTCTTCCTTCTGCTTCATCTTTTCAGCTTTGGCCTCCTCCCTCTGACGATCTTTGTCCAGTCGCAGACGGAGTTTCTCCTCTTGTTCATTCTACAATTACAGAAGCCCAGTCAATTTCTATTTTCTACTCAAATAAGAACAGTTTGAATGACTTAAGTAGATGAGAAACAGGACATGTAACATCATGTATCTAACCAGACAAACTGAAGCCGCACTGTCAGCGTATAAATCAAAAGTCCGACCTTCAATGAGCGTCTTTTGATGTTCTTCTGATCAGATGGTATCTTGGGGGTGGTCTTTGGCCCCTGGGAGGAAAAGCACAAATTTAAAAAATGATATCATTGCAAAAATGTGTTTAGCACAATGCCATCCAGCCTCGTCAATGTTTTATGTTATTAAGCTATTGTATTAATATACTTTATTGAACTTTTAACCTTCATATAGGTGTTTCACAAGTATTGTGCAAATATCTACAATACATCTGAAACCTCTCGTTTACGTCCTCAAAAAGGTTGCCACATTAATTGTCTGAACGAACAGATATTTGACTTTGTTTAAACAGCAGTGGGGACATAATTAATTATTGATCACTGAATTATGTTTTTATAAGTAAGCATGAAGAAATACTCAAGTTAACATGTTCGAAATTATATTAATGGGTGAAAGCAAAAGCTGATACAAATTGCTCTGATCACTAAACCATGATATCTTAATGTTTGAGATCTCCTCAAGTAAACCATTTTTTTTAGTGTGACGTATGCAGTTGCATTGCCAAATTAACTCTTAGGAATACTGATAAATGTATATTGTGCGACACTGTATACGCCAATACGGCACAGGCCAAAGTATGTTGAAATAAGATGCAAGCAGTGGAAGATGTACATACTTTAGGTGTACTCGTGGTTGTGGGGTCATCAGTCTTGGACTTCTCTGGTGAACCTTCGGATGTGGAGCTGACTGATGACACCGACAGCATGGACTGGTTTGCTAAGCTGGAAACGTTCCCCGACTCCTCAAGCTCCTCTGGCTCACTTTCAGAATTCTGCATTGAGTCAAGCTGTGAATTAGCTGCCGTCTGATTACCTTCTTCTTCCTCCTCGACCACCTCTTCTACTTCTTCTTCCTCCTCATCGTCACTGTCTACCGTGCAGTCTAAAGTTTGTGTTTTGGGATTTTTATCCACGCTGCCGGTTTTCCCAGAGGATGCAGTTTTGTGTTTGTCCTGAAGCTCGTCTTTTGCTTGGAGGCAGGGAGAAGCGACAGCGGGTGAAGCATTGCGCTTTATTGGAGACATGGTGTTGTCCGAGGTCAGATCTATGACCATGTTCTCATCCGAGGGTTCAGTGCGCCGGCGGCTCAGGAAGCCGTCAAGGGGCCCGCGACCATTAACCAATGGTCGCCCACTGTGTACAGGAAGTGGAGAGGACTCAATCTCATTGTCCCTGTCTGGGGCTCCTGCTTTGGGGCAGGCATGTGCACAAGGACGTTTCGGCGGCTGGTTCTCTTTAGGTTCAGGGTTCATGCGCTTGAATGGGAGACGAGCTGCAGGGAGAATTTAACAAAGATGCATCACTACATGGCAAAGCCGTTTATCAAAAAGCAGCCTGAGGGAAACCAAACAGTTGACAAGTTAAATAAATGTGTAAAAGTTAATTAATGTGTTTATTAATAGACTACATAGAAGGTAATATCCTTGACAACGCAGGTGTAATGACTTTTCCAAACTGTAAGTCTCATTGGTGTATGACCATATGACTGCATCTGATGATGTCATATTATCATAGGAAATACTTTAATAGTTTCACAAAAGGAATGTTGCATTTACCTTGGATAAGTTTCTTGTTGGCCTTGTTACTTGATTTACAATCCATCCCTGAATGAAGAAAAGAACAGAAACAAACAAGGTGCATCAAAAAATAATACTTAGAACTGAAACTACACATCTAAACAATACTCTCATTGTAAAAGTGACCAGGTTGTTGGATTGAGCAAATCCATCAACGTGTTGACAACAGTGCAACAAATAACAGCACGCGTTATTTGCAGCAGACTAAAATGCAATGACTTAAAATGAAAACCACAAAGAATAGCGTTCACATTTAACGATAATAGATAACATTTAGTCACTATATTACTAAGATCTCGCTTACAGCAACGTTAGATTAGTAACTATTGTAATAACAACATCCCAGTGCAGTGAATCATCAATTCCCCACCACCCTGTATTGATATGAAACTCCTTTCGTTAAGCTTATAACTATTCTTTAAAAGTGTCGTATTAAAGGTCACATATAAAGTGTGCAAAGTCGGTGTGCTAACGTTACCGATGTTGCAATGGATGCAATAGTTGTGTTTGGTTTGCTCTCCCGCCAATCGGATTTATTAGTGTGAGCTGTAGGCCCAGTCCAGTGCGCAGAGCAGGCACTTCACACGGCTGTCAGGCAGAGGAGATGCATGCCCGACAACACAACGCGAAAAGAAAACTAGGGGGATAATAGTTGCATTTAAGTTCACGTTTTTATAACCAGTGCAAACATCGGTGTCTGGACTAGCAAAGACAACCGGACAACAAAAGATAACTTTTGTTTAGTGTCATGCTTTGAACGTCAACCAACTCAAGTATGCTAATGCGTTAGCTTGTCTGCTAACCCAACACAACCGGCTACTGCTTTGGCACCTTTCGGGCGACCGTCAAAGGGGCAGCTTAGCACGCGACCGACGGAGTTGGAAAGGCCCAACTTACTTTAACTTAACGTCATTGTGTCTCTTTTGACGTAAAAACGAACTGAAATTGTTTGAGTTTAGAGTCGTGATGACATTAGCAGTGCCAAGAGCAGGGGGGCAGCAAGCTAGTTGTAATGTTGGGGAAAGTTCGCGCAGATTTTCATATAAAAGCCCGTGACGGTTTTGCGTCGTAACACCGACGTGACCTAGCGAACGGTTAGTGGTGAAAAATGGGGGAAACTACCTAACTGCTTATTTTAAGTTAAATACGTCTGTGCCCTAACGATGTCACCATTTGTATGGAGTCGCAACTCAATCACCTTCCATTTTATAGCCACAGACACGTTGGCAAGTTGATAAAGGCAATCTGTGAAGTTTCTAGAAACAGCTTTCGCGTTACGTTACCTCTCCTACGGGGAGTCGATGCTGCCAAATGTCCGTCCATAGGTGGGTTTTCGGCCGCCAACATCCCAACCACTAAACCGGGGCTCTTCAAGTTGTGGATATTCTACGATAAACCGGAACAGAGATGCGTGAATAACCTGAAAAGGGCTCCCGACAGCGAACCGAAAAGTCTGTTGCTATGTGAACGACATGTATTTCTAATGTATTCTACATAAAACGTAAGGCGCTCTCTTTCCGCATCTCCCACATACTCCGTGTGCCCCTCTGCCTGCCTCGCGCTCCCAAATCAGAATTGGCGGGAGTGCGTCACTTGCCTCAATAACCGTCGCTGATTGGTCAAGGCCACGTTACTGAGTACCGGTAGAGGCGATTGTTTTGTACATGTGCGTTGCGCGTTTGGTCGGTGTTTCGTGTACTAAAGGACTTTTAGAAGATGTATTTCAGTAATAGAGTTTCAAATGTGGTGTTACACTTAAAGTTGTTTTAAGAAAAACGTAATGATGTAAGCTTACTTCACTCAGTAGGCTAAATCTGATGTTCGTTCACTTTGTTCGGGACGCCGTGGGCTATAAAACCGAAGTCAGCTGTGTCACAGAGCACGCCTTCTTTGTGATAATTGGGGCTTTGTGATTGGCCGCGGAGTTTTACTTTCGGAAATATGGGTTGCCATGTTTTGGGGTAGGGAGTCCAATACAACTGTATCTACTATCTCCCTATGAATGACTGTTATACTTATCATAAATAAGGTATAGCACATAATATCCCCTAAACGTTTGTAGGTTATATATTCTCATCTTTTCTTTACACATTTGGTCTAAAACATAGTTTTTTTTAAATCAGGGATCATTTCGTTACAGTTTTGCAGGTATCAGTGACAAAGTTGTCAAATGTTGATGAATAACGGCAATGGGTGTTCCGCTTATCTGCTCCAACACGAGACTGGCCTGTACTAAACTGTTTACAGATTCCTATCCCTGGATGGGTGGCATCCGGTGGGATCCAGACCAACGGGTGTCAAGTTGGAGTCACGCGGTTCCCGTTCACCGCTTACTTGAACCCTGGAACTTGTAGTTCTTCAGCTCCCAGTGCCTGTTGATTAGAAGCGGTTCGGAACTACAAACGCTCCGATGTTGCGCAGCCGCAGTGGGTTCGAGGGTCGACGAGGGGAAAAAAGAAAAAAAAACGCATCCGGGACGATTCACGGATCCCTGCAGTTGTCGTCGGAAACGTCAAGAGATAAACGCTATATTTCGGTAATATTAACATATTTATATTAAGTGTCACGTTGTTGTGTTTAGGTGTAACAACATGTTCACTCTTCAAACGAACAGTTAAACGAAGCAGCTGCGGACTCACGTTACTGAGTTGCTTTAACGTGTCAGCTATCTACTGTCTATCATCACTCCCGTCAATGTAAACATGTCAACTTCTCACAGGTAGAGGGAGAAAGAAGACTGGCTCATTTAATAATCTTGTTTTGGTTTTGGTAAACGGTTACGCGAAAGCAAAGTTTCACTGAACAGCCACTACTTTAACCGGGTTAAGGTTAGCAATAGCATATAACGGTAAATTAATTGTGTTAACGGCTTATTTCTGTTCATTCTCACTA
The DNA here is from genome assembly GCF_029220125.1 of Pseudoliparis swirei. Taxonomy (NCBI): domain Eukaryota; kingdom Metazoa; phylum Chordata; class Actinopteri; order Perciformes; family Liparidae; genus Pseudoliparis; species Pseudoliparis swirei. Next base: position 24,794,198 of record NC_079392.1, on the reverse strand, counting down.
TCCAGGAAATAATTGGACTTTCAAGATGGGAGGTTTGTCACTTTAAACATCTATCTATCTATCTATCTTTATACATATCTACCTATTTATTTATATATGTATCTATTTCTCTACCTCTTTATCTATCTATGTATGTATCTATCGCTCTCCTTTTTCATTTATGTATTAATTTATCTATTTATAAATATATCTATACCTTCCTCTTGACCTATGTGTCTATCTATCTACCTATATATTTCTGTATGTATCCATCTATTTAGTTATTAAGTTATAAACCAAATATTGTGGAGTGCAAGTAAAGTATTTTCTTCAGAGATGTATTTAATTAGAAGTACAAATTATTACTCAATTTAAATACATAAAGTTGAGTAAATGTACTTTGTTACATTCCAACACTGTTGGCTACAGATTACTATGTTTTAATCATAAATATTGCGATATTTAATTCACCTTTTAATATCCATCTTTCTCTCTATCCACATTTAATATTCCTCTCTCTTTGGCCTTCAAACGCATTAATATCATAATGAGACCGTTCTTCTGTTTCAGATCGGGTGAATAACTTCCCTCCCCTGCCTCTGTTCATGAGAATCAAACCGTGCTTTTACCACAACATCGAAGAGGAAATTCCTGAAATCTACCAGCAGTTGGTGCGCAGAATCTACACACTTTGGATGAGTGCGTGTTTCCACATATACGTTTCATAACTTTCTGACCAACGTGTTCTAAAAAATTCGATCACGACTCTTCATCTCTGTTTTCTCTTTTCTGCCCCCCCCACAGTGTATTCAGGTGTGCTCTGTTTAAATGTGATCTCATGCATTGCTTGGTGGGCCGGGGGTGGAGGTGCCGTAAACTTCGGCTTTTCCCTTCTCTGGCTCGTCCTCTTCAGCCCGTGCAGCTACACCTGTTGGTTTCGACCCCTCTACAAAGCCTTCAGGTCAGCCACCGTCGGAAAATGTCACATTTTAAACCCCGGGTTGAAATATCCAATCACACACACTCACACACACACACACACGAGTAAGAGACGTCACATGTGGGGAAAAAGAAATACACACACAGTCAGAATCTCAAATGTACAAATTAAATGGTTAATAAAACAACAGTATTTAGGTTTGTCAGTTAAAAAAAAAAAATGATGGGTTCAATCCTGGATTTGAGAATCCCACCAGAGGCTCCCAGCTTTGCATATAGAGTTTGTCTTGTTTATTAATAAACATGATAAAAAGGGAGCTAAATGAGTAAAAACTCGCCCCCCAAGAGACGATGAAAGTCACTGCTGGCGGCCAAAAACGTGATGCCTTGTGTAGGTCCGAGGTTGCGTTCATTTATGATATATTAGTTTTTTTTTCGAAACATTACTTTATTTATTATGTCCAACTAAATAAAAACTAATATTGGTGGTATTAAAAAGATCCACATGGCATCATGTGGTACTTTGATATCTATTAGGAGGAAGCGTAAAAACACAAATAGAGGTGTTTTTCTCCGGGATCATACCCATTTTTTTGCATCCTCTTTTGTTCACAGGGCAGACAGCTCCTTCAACTTCATGGCCTTCTTCTTCATCTTCTTCCTCCAGTGTGTCTTGGCCCTCATCCAGACTGTGGGCATACCCGGCTGGGGAACAAGGTGAGTTGAACCAAACCAAACCAGCTGTTGAGGACTGTGTGCATGTTGTCTACCAGTTTGTTTGTTTGTTGTTGTTGTTTTTAACCATGATGAGGGTCATGAGGGCTTTTCGTTTCACACACGTGGCATTTATTTGAGTTCTTGTGTTCTCGCGTTTATTATATGGAATTTTGTCACTCCGATCATTTTGTAAATGAAAATAAATTGTAATTGTGAATAGAAAACATGTCATTTTGTTACGCTCTCATGTCTTCTCACGACACGATGTGTTTCAGGTGTTGCATAGCAACCAATTACTCGCTAACTTAACCAAGTTACAGTGATCAATAGATCCATTATTTTGGTGATGGGTGCCCTTTGTCCCCCCAAAAAATCCAAACTATCCCTTTTTAATGGTTCATTAGTCCTGAATATTGTATCAAATCCATGTTTCTAATTGCATACCGGTGTGATGACTAACCCGTACTACTCCATCTCACTCTCAACCAACTCATCCAAAGCGGCTGGATTGCGACGGTGATGTTTTTCAACCACAATGTGGGCTCGGCTATAGTGATGCTTCTCACCTGTCTGCTCTTCACTGTGGTCACCGCTTTAATGGCGCTGGTTCTCATTAAGGTGAGTGGACAACAACAAAAAGCACCTTTTATTTTTGGCATTCGTTTATTTATTTTCCGTCTCACCCAGACGCTTTGGAAGTCGTCCCAAAATTACACATCGTGAACGTCTCTTTTTTTTTCTTTTCTTCTTCTTTTCTTTTTGCGACAGGTGCACAGAATGTACCGCGGCGGCGGCGGCAGCGTGAAGCGCGCTCAGGAGGAGTGGAGCACCGGCTTGTGGAAGAGCGCTCCGGTGAGGGAGGCGGGGTTCAACGCCGTGACCCAGTCGGCCCAGGGCCCCAGCTTGCCCCAGTACCCGGCCGCCGTGCCCAGCTACCCCGACAACAGTCACTGGTGATAGCCGGGAGTCGCCTCTAGATGGAGGCAGACGGCTCGGTGGTGCACAACAAAGCACTTGAACGCACCATTTCATCTCACCCTTTGACAACATGCATAGGTATATATTTCCTTTTTTTTTTTTTTTTTAATGAGAAGTTAGGATTGCTGTAAAGATTTGTTTTATCAAAGAGTTTTTCATAAGAGGTCATTCCATTTCAATTTTTGTTTACATCTAGTTTCTTGAAATGAACGAGAGACACTTTTATGCTCACCATTCTTGTAAATATGCAACTGGAATATCAAAAAAGAGCGCAACCTGTTTCGGGATAGCGGTGTGGGAATGACGTGTGCCTTACGGACCTTTATGATAGTTTTATGAATTGCCAAATCTGCATGCCAGGAATCGTAGTGTGCCAAAACGACAGTTTCTTTATCTTCTTCTTCTTTTCCCTTTTGTAACGAGAGAACTGCACGATTTGTATCCCCTGGATTTATGTTCTGTGTATTCATGTCAGGAGTTTATTTTTGATACGCCGTGCTCGCTCGCCTTGGCTTCTAGAAATGCGCCCTTAATATTGCGTACAGATTTTGTATTTGAAAAATATCTTGCTTGACTTTTGCCTTTTTTTAAAAAGCTCTGCCTTCCTTCTGTTGCTGTAAAACTGGATTTGTGCTTCAGTGAAGCAACGATTGGAATCATTTCAAAAGCGTTAACGCTCTACTGTGATTTCTCACTGATTTGCCAAAAAAAACACATGACAATATTTTGATACTTTAAAAAAAAAAAGAAGACTCACACCCAAAGTAGATATTGTATTCTCAGTTTCTGCATTTCCAAAGCGGCATTGTCTGCTCTTCGTGGTCAGAACCGCAGCTTCAATGTTCGTCACTTTCACTTCCCCCTCCTCCCCCCCCTCAGCAGTGTGCTCGTTGCATGCAGCCCGGCGTTGGATTCTCTGACTGTCAGTGAACTGACCTCATGTAGCCGATACCGACCGGCAAAAAACAACTGACTGAAAAAAAACTGGACTGATAGGCCTACTGTCATTCCCAGCAGATCTCAGTTCAGATTAAAATCCAGTGAATATATCTGTTTATGAAGGTAATCGAACAGTTTAAATACTATTATTTTGGCTGGACGATACAAAAGAAGTAGTTCCGGGAAGTTGAAGGTGCCACGCAGCCTCGTAGTTAGATTTTTTTGCGCTTTTTTTTCTGTTACGAAAAAAAGTGTCCTTCATGGCCAACTGCCAAGATTAGTATTTTGGAAATGGGTATGTTAATAAAGTAACATTATTGCACCACTTCAATAAAGATTCGTATTCCCTCATATTTCGTCTCGTTTGTCCGAGCTGAGAATGAAAAATGCATTTGAAGTGTCAAAATGTGAGAAATGGCCTCAAACGTACAGAATACAGCGGGTCAGGTCTGAATATGTTTATCATTATGATTTAGTTCAGGGCTGGGAAGCTTTAGCAGGTTTCTCAACAATGGTAAAGTGTTAAATGACCACTAAACAAAGATATGATGTACCATGGCGGAGCAAAGTCCAGTCAGTATTTGTGAACATGAACACACCGTTTATTTGTTTCATGGAGGGAGGTAATGACACTTTACACTCGACATCACACATTTGAGTTTTATAACTCAATTTTGGGGATTTTTGGAAAAAATTAGACTGTCTCAGACAATAGGAATGACATTTATGACTTTGAATTCCCCTTTTAAAGGTTATATTTAATTTTCACAACATTTATATGCAATATTATTGCTGACTGGTAATTTTTTTATTTTATATATCTATTGAAGGATGTCTATGTGGCATTAGATCATATTTCAAGCCTCCTGCTTTTAAAACTCTTTTAAATACAAGTCTTCCACTCGAGCAGTTACCCTGGGCAACTGGTCCCGTGACCCCTTCAGGTGCACCCACTTTTGCTGCGTTTCCCATGTCCTCATTGTAAAAACTTTTTCCCTGGCAGAGAAATACTGCCGTCATATAGATTTATTCAGAAATATACAAGGGAGGAAGGTTCAAAGAAACTGCTGGCGGAAGAAAAAAAGAGGAAGAAAAAAAAAGCCTGCGAGCATCACGGAGCAACGACAAGCAGCCTGAACTAAAAGTAGGAGCTCATTAAAATCCTGGGAGGGGAAAAAAGTCAGATTGATGAACAGGAGCGAGGGCAGCTTACAAAATAAATAAAAGAACGAGTGAGATTTATAAACAACTCGGTTTCCAGCTCACTGGCTTTTTTTTTGAATAAATAAACAGAAAAGTATAAATATTCCAATGCCAAGCAACTGCATTGGCATTATTTTATTAATTTATGGCCTGGTAAGATCAACATATAACCCTAGGTCTGTTCATGATAACTAATTAAACTGCATCACTGAATAATTAAGCAGAGACCCACTTGGACCCTTTCATATTATCCACAGTCTGAAACACACAACGTCTCCTGAGTTAATGACAGAGTGTGAAAAACACAGAGGCAGAGCTGCATTCCTGTCGTTTGGTTTTTTGACAAAAACAAACCAGGTCTGAGGTAACGGTGGAGTCGGCGTGTGTGTGTGTGTGTGTGTGATCAACAATCCGCAGAAGGATCTGATGCAGACATCAAGACATCAAGTCGAACTGAGACAGAAGGTCAATCATTACTGACACGTGACACTTCCCCAAAAAGTTTATTGTCATCATCAACATGTGCTGCATTTTACCAAAACTTTTACACCAAAAAAAGAAGAGACTTCTATGTGCTTTGTTTGTCTCTGATGCTCGGCTTCACCGACGCCCACGCGTCTGCTCCCCACTGACTTAATGATGACGCAACATCGTGTGAAACTATCCGATGGAAGACAGAGATATGAACTCTAAATCACCCATTTAAAATTATTTTTAAAAGGCACAGTGTGTTGGATTTAGTGGGCAATATTAGCAGAAATGGAATATAATATTAATGATTTTTTTTTCAATTACCCTGAGTCTACATAGTGCGTCTTCTTGCACTGCCGTGTTTCTACAGTGTCCTAAAACGGACACATTTTAGAAAAACGCTGACTCTGAAGAGGGTGTTTTGCCTTTTTACGTTACTTGAAGGCCACCGTAGTTTTATCACGCTAAAAGTGCGGTAACGTGAGCAGCGGAGTTGTGCACCCTACGTTCATATTTCGACTGCGAAGTTGTGACGTAGAGCATCTGTCAATCACACGCTAGCCCCGCCTTAATACTGCTTTATGGACATCGTAGTATTTTGAAGAAGATTAGCGATTGACACCAATGTTTACTGAGGTAATAAAATTAAATGAGAAGTCATAGACTTCTATGCAACCAGACTTCTCTTTGCAACCGGAGGAGTCGGCCCCTGCTGGCCAGTAGAGAGAATGAAGGTTTAAGGCATTTTCGAGATCCTACACACTGTGCCTTTAAATACAGGAGTACGTTTGTAGTCCACTGTTATCTTTTCTGTTTTACAGCTACCCTGAAATAAGAAGTGCAGGCTATTGATCAATCATTAACACAACCACAGACTGGACCGTACGCTCTCTGAACTGATGAATGTTGTCTTGAATAAACAGTCCATGAAATGAAATCTGCCCGGAAACAAGGAGGTCAACGTGTTCTGCTACTTGTTCATTGTTGCCGACTCTAGAAACCTAGATCGTACGTATTGTGATGGCGGAAAGAAGGGAAAAAAACGTCATTGCGACGAATAAATAATAGTTGAACTTAAAAAATAAAAAAACTGTACACAATATATCACACATTGTAAAAAAAAACCAAATATCCGTAAAAAACAACAACTTTTCAACCGTTTTCTGGAATTCCACCGGAGAAGAAGAAGTCTCTACAGTGAACATGAGCCGTCAGCGTACGGAAATGATAAGACGGTGGTGGGAATTGGCCCGGACGAACAGGACGACCATCAAAAGAATGTATAATTCCTCTACAGCGGCACATCTATAGATGGAGATATAAGTCGTCGGCCTCGCGTGGTTCTATAGCTCGGAGTCAAATCTCTGACTCATCGTTTATATATCCCAGACCGTCAAGACTTGAAATGTTGGCCATCGGCGTGAAGCGGTGCTCCCCGTTCCCTTTGAAATCCACAGCCGAGTGATTATTATTGGGCTGCGGTCCCAGGAACTTAATCTCCGAAGTCCTGTTCCGGATGTGCACGTATTCGGCCGGCTGCCTCTTCCCGTCGCCTTCGCCGGCGCCCTTCTCCATCTTGAAGCACCCCATCGTACGCCCGTGAGTCCAGGTCCAGAATATGACACCCATCAGGCCGAGGCAGAGCAGCGCCAGCAGAGCCACGGCCACCTCCAAGCGGGTCATCTTCCCCGTGTCGCTCTGGTTCTCGGGGGGCGGCGGCGGGTCCTCCGAGTTCGGCGCCGGCCCCGGGGGGGAGGCCGCGCTCGGCCCGGCGGTGGAGTTCGAGGGGGTCATGCCCCCCGCGCCCGCCGCCGCTCCGGGGTCCAGCCGCAATCGATAAACCGCCACGGTCCGGTTGTACGCCCTCCCGTTGATCAGCTCCACCGAGTCGCACGAGTAACGCCCGACGTCCGTTTCCGTGGCGCCCAGGATGAGCAGCCCGCCGCCGTAGATGTAGTATTTTTTGCCGGAGCGCAGCGTCCGGTCGGCGAATCGCCACAGGACCCGCGCCAAGTTGGAGTGGAGCTGGCAGGGCAGCTGGATGTTGTTCCCCGGCACGAGGGTGAAGTCCACAGCTGCTGCCGGGTCTAAAAATACACACACACACACACACACACACAGACACACAGACACACACATTGAGTCGATCTCGCCGAATACTGCCGGAAGACATTCATGCACAAAAAGGTGTTTTCGCACCTATCCGGGGACATTGCGTGACGTCCCCCTCCTCCAGGCTCTGTATGGCGGCGCCGGGGGGGGGCGGCGGCGAGCCGTGGACTGAGGAGCACCCTTGGGTGGCGAAGACCCAGGAGCAGTAAGGATCCCGGGCCAGGATGCAGTCCACGCAGGAGTCATAGCGGCTGCAGTTGCTGAGCGGCATCTGGGTGACGCCGAACTCTGACCCCGCATACAGTTGACCCTACACACACACACACACACACACACATTTATTGAGTGACGGCATATTTGAATTGAGATATGACCTCTGACCTCAGCACCTGTGAGTGATTACACGCCATGCTGACGATGAGCCGACGTGACCCTATTGGCCGCTGTGGTTTAACGTATAAGTCGGGGGTCACCTTGCGGGCCGAGAGGCGCAGCGCGCTGATGGGCACGGGGTTTTCGTACAGCTGGATTTCCTCGATGATGAACATCTCTCCCGCGTAGTTGACGGCCTTCTGGACGTAACCGTTTTCTACCCGGAGACAAGAGAGCGGCCACAATAAGCGACGCAGTCGTATATGTTCTGACTATAATCGATGGATTCTCACGGAGAAACACAAACATCTTCTGTATTTTGTGTTTTAAGAAAAAGTTGAAGATGATGTCACTGTGGACCAATCAGAGTTCAGCAACATTTGAATGGAGAAAAACTAACGGTTGCGGGGTTGAAGGTCAATTTAAATTTAAACCGGAACAAACCACACAGTGAAACAGATAAGAGTGGTAAACTGTTAAAGAAATATCTTAATCAAAAAAAATTAATATCAATTACTTGCCGTCTGTTACCATATATTCTTGAAGAACAGAACAGAAAAAGTCTTCATGAATTGAAATAAATTCAATTCAATTCAATTCAGTTTATTTGTATAGCCCAATTTCACAAATTACAAATTTGTCTCGGAGTGCTTTACAATCTGTACACATAGACATCCCTGCCCCAAAACCTCACATCGGACCAGGAAAAACTCCCAAATAACCCTTCAGGGGGAAAAAAGGGAAGAAACCTGGAGGAGAGCAACAGAGGAGGATCCCTCTCCTAGGATGGACAGATGCAATAGATGTAATGTGTACAGAAGGACAGATTTAGAGTTAAAATACATTCAATGAATATGACAGAGTGTATGAATAGTTCATAGTAGGCATATTCCACGATGGAGACCTCCACGATCCATCAGGCAGATGGCGGTGGGGAGGAGAAGTGGGCGGAGTCTCAACAGGACAGTGGCGTAGTCATGAGCAGGAATTCCACGACCCAGACGATCCATCAGGCAGATAGGATCTATGCCGTCTCATAGGGTCCGATGACCCCATGAGACGTAAAGTCAAAAGGACTTCCGGGAGAAAGCAGAGTTAGTAACGTGTGATTGAGAGATGAAAATTCATCCTTAAGGAGAGAAAAATGAGGAGATAGGTACTCAGTGCATCCTAAAACGTCCCCGGCAGCTATAAGCCTATAGCAGCATATCAAGGGGCTGGACCAGGGCAAACCTGATTCAGCCCTAACTATAAGCTCTGTCAAAGAGGAAGGTCTTAAGTCTACTCTTAAACGAGGTGACTGTGTCTGCCTCCCGGACTGAAATTGGAAGCTGGTTCCATAAAAGAGGAGCTTGATAACTAAAGGCTCTGGCTCCCATTCTACTTTTTAAGACTCTAGGAACTACAAGTAGTCCCGCATTTAGTGAGCGTAGCTCTCTAGTGGGGCAATATGGTACGACAAGCTCCTTAAGATATGATGGAGCATCACCAATCAAGGCTTTGTAGGTTAAGAGAAGAATTTTAAAAGTGATTCTTGATTTTACTGGGAGCCAGTGCAGAGCAGCTAGTGCAGGAGTGATGTGATCTCTTTTCTTAGTTTTAGTGAGAACACGAGCTGCAGCATTCTGGATCAACTGGAGGGACCTAAGAGATTTATTAGAGCAGCCTGCTAATAAGGAGTTGCAGTAATCCAGTCTCAAGTAACGAACGCGTGAACCAATTTTTCTGCATCTTTTGAGACAAGATGTGCCTGATTTTTGAAATATTACGTAGATGAAAGAATGCAGTCCTTGAGATTTGCTTTACGTGGGAGTTAAAGGACAAGTCCTGATCAAAGATAACGCCAAGATTCTTTACAGTGGTGTTGGATGCCAGGGCAATGCCGTCTACAGAATCCACATCACCAGATAATTGATCTCTGAGGTGCTCAGGGCCGATTAAAATTACTTGGTTTTGTCTGAGTTTAACATCAAGAAGTTGCAGGTCATCCATGTTTTTATGTCTTTAAGACATGCTTGAATTTTACAGAGTTGGTTGCTCTCCTCTGGTTTTATCGATAAATATAGTTGAGTGTCATCTGCATAACAATGAAAGTTTATGGAGTGTTTCCTGATAATATTGCCCAAAGGAAGCATGTATAAGGTAAATAAAATTGGTCCAAGCACAGAACCTTGTGGAACGCCGTGATTAACGTTGGTGGTTATCGGCGTCATCGTTACAAATACAAACTGAGATCGATCTGATAAATAGGATTTAAACCAAATTAGTGCCGTGCCTGAAATGCCAATCGACTGCTCCAGTCTCTGTAACAGGATGTCATGGTCAATGGTGTCGAATGCAGCACTAAGGTCTAACAAGACCAGGACAGAGAGGAGCCCTTTATCTGCTGCCATTAAGAGGTCATTTGTAATTTTCACCAGTGCCGTCTCGGTGCTGTGGTGTTTTCTAAATCCTGATTGAAATTTCTCAAATAAACTATTATGATGTAGAAAGTCGCACAACTGATTTGCGACCACTTTCTCAAGGATCTTGGAGAGGAAGGGAGGTTAGAGATCGGTCTGTAGTTAGCCAATACCTCTGGATCCAGAGTGGGCTTCTTCAGGAGAGGTTTAATAACAGCCACCTTGAAGGAGTGTGGTACGTGGCCTGTTAGCAGAGACACATTGATAATATCTAATAGAGAGCCGCCAATTAAAGGCAAAAGCGTCTTTAAGCAGCCTCGTCGGGATGGGGTCCAAGAGACAGGTAGGCGTGTTCAAGTAGAAACCGTTGAAAATAATTGGTCACGGTTGATAGGAGAAAATCCTCAAATATACACCAGGGCATACAGCGGTTTCCAAGGCCATTCCACTTGAGGACAGATTGGCACTGGTTATGGGCAAGAGATTATTAATCTTGTCCCTAATAGTTAAAATCTTTTCATTAAAGAAGTTCATAAAGTCATTACCACTAAGGTTTATAGGAATGCTCAGCTCCACAGAGCTGTGACTCTCTGTCAGCCTGGCTACAGTGCTGAAGAGAAACCTGGGGTTGTTTTATTTTTCTATTATTGATGAGTAATAGGCTGCTGTGGCCTTACGGAGGGCCTTCTTATGTGTCTTAAGACTATCTCGCCAAACTAAGCGGGATTCTTGGAGATTAGTTGAACGCCATATGCGTGCAAGCTTTAGGGACGTCAGCTACAGTTTGCGGGTCGGAGGGTTATACCAGGAGCAAACCTCCTCTTCCTCACTGTCTTCTTCTTCAGAGGGCTATCGAGTCCAGTGTCATTCTCAGAGAGCCTATGGCACTGTCAACAAGATGATCAATCTGGGACGGACTAAAGTTAGACCAGGAGTCCTCTGTTATATTGAGACGTGGTATCGAATCAAATACAGAAGGAATCGCTTCTTTAAATTTAGCTACAGCACTGTCAGTTAGACATCTGGTGTAGAAACTTTTGACTAACGGAGTACACTCCGGTAGTATAAATTCAAAAGTTATGAGGTTGTGGTCTGACAGAAGAGGATTCTGTGGGAAGGCGTTCAAATGCTCAATGTCAACGCCATAAGTAAGAACAAGATCAAGCGTGTGGCCAAAGCTGTGAGTGGGTTTCTGTACTCTCTGACAGAAGCCAATCGAGTCCAACAAGGAGATGAATGCAGCACTAAGGCAATCATTATCAACATCCACATGGATATTAAAATCTCCAACAATAATAACTTTATCGGTTTTAAGAACCAAACTTGATATAAATTCTGAGAATTCAGATATAAACTCTGAATATGGACCTGGTGGCGGTACAGAATCACAAATCGAATTGGCTGTAGTGTTTTCCAGGTTGGATGTGAAAGACTAAGAACAAGGCTTTCAAATGAGGTGTAGTGTAATTTTGGTTGAGGATTAATTAATAGGCTTGATTCAAAGATGGCTGCTACTCCACCTCCTCGACCGGTGCCTCGAGGAATGTGAGTATTAATATGACTTGGAGGAGTCGATTCATTCAGGCAGACATATTCTTCATGGCTCAGCCAGGTTTCAGTTAAGCAACATAAATCAATGTGATTATCTGATATTAAATCATTCAGTAACACAGCTTTAGATGACAGAGATCGAATATTTAGGAGACCACATTTAATAGACCTATTTTGTTGCACTGCTGAAATAATTGTGTTAACTTGTATAAGGTTATTGTGTACGACTCCTCTTCTGCTTACTTTTGATTTATTTAATTGAAGTGGCCGTGGGACAGACACAGTCTCTACTCTAAAGTCAAGGGTGGGTAACTGCTCGAATGGAAGAGCAGAGAAGGGTGTTAAACTACAACTCTGCTCCCGGTGAGGGCCGTGTGTATATTTTAAGGATTTTAAGCGAGGATGCGTGCGTTTGCGAAGTAGTGAGCGTACTAATGGACATCCCGTAGTTTACCAGTGCTCCCATAGTTTACCAGTGTTCCCATAGTTTACCTGTGCTCCCGTAGTTTACCAGTGCTCCCGTAGTTTACCTGTGCTCCCATAGTTTACCTGTGCTCCCATAGTTTACCAGTGCTCCCATAGTTTACCTGTGCTCCCATAGTTTACCAGTGTTCCCATAGTTTACCTGTGCTCCCGTAGTTTACCTGTGCTCCCGTAGTTTACCTGTGCTCCCATAGTTTACCTGTGCTCCCATAGTTTACCAGTACTCCCATAGTTTACCTGTGCCGATGAACATGACCGTGTGTCTCCGTCCGTCCAGCGCCATCACGCTGTCCACCACGATGCGAGTGAGCAACGCTCCCCTCTTGACCAGCAGGGGGCCGCCGGTCAGCGGGCGGACGGCCTCCTCCATGAGGGGGCGGTCCCGGATGAACTGGAGGGTTTTGTCCGGAAGGTCCAGAGAGCGATTCATCCCCAAGTTACGTGCCACGGTGTTGATGCACTGAAATGGAAAAAAGCTTGAATTCAGAATTGTGTGCGGTTTCTTTTTTTTTTACTTCCCGATTTTCGTTGCTTTTGATATCCAGGATCACTTCAGAGTCTCAGGACTCACCGCTCCAGGTCTCGGGACCGGCACCTCTCCGGTGTACATCACCCACTTGACGTGAGACGTCTCCACGGCAACGGGCGTCTTGAACTTGCCCTCGTTGAAAATGTTCCGAATGTCGGACACGTGGTAGGCGCAGACCGCGGAAACCTGGGACAAGCTCCTGGAAACACCAAACCAAAACATATTTAAACTAGAATGGGCACTCGGTAGAGCGCATACCTTCGCATATCACAAGATTGGGCATTGAATTATGAACATGTTGGCATTAGTTGCATGCCAATTGGACAAAAATGTATCGTGCTATGGTAAAAAAAAGAGTTTGACCTTTCCATGACCTTGACAATGACCTTTGACCCGATTGATCCCAAAATCTAATCAAATGGTCCCCGGATAATAACCAATCATCGTACCAAATTTCATGCGATTCAAGAACATTTTGACCTGTTCATGACCTTTGACCTTGACCTTTGACCCGATCGATCCCAAAATCTAGTCAACTGGTCCCCGGATAATAAACAATCATCCCACCAAATTTCATGCGATTCGGTTCAATACTTTTTGAGTTCTGCGAATGATTTTGACCTGTTCATGACCTTTGACCTTTGACCCGATCGATCCCAAAATCTAATCAACTGGTCCCCGGATAATAAACAATCATCCCACCAAATTTCATGCGATTCGGTTCAATACTTTTGAGTTCTGCGAAAGATTTTGACCTGTTCATGACCTTTGACCTTTGACCCGATCGATCCCAAAATCTAATCAACTGGTCCCCGGATAATAAGCAATCATCCCACCAAATTTCATGCGATTCGGTTCAATACTTTTTGAGTTCTGCGAAAGATTTTGACCTGTTCATGACCTTTGACCTTTGACCTTTGACCCGATCGATCCCAAAATCTAATCAACTGGTCCCCGGATAATAAACAATCATCCCACCAAATTTCATGCGATTCGGTTCAATACTTTTTGAGTTTTGCGAATAACACGCATACAAATAAATAAATAAATAAATAAATACACGGCGATCAAAACATAACCTTCCGGCATTTTCAATGCGAAGGTAATCAAGCCAAATACTTTGACTGAATAATATGTATTTTCTTTCAATAATAAATTCGAATTATTTTTATTTTATATTATATTTTTGCCTGTTGTTTTTTTTGGACTGGATTTTATTGTGTTTTCATCTTTAAATTTCTTTAAATTTTAAATTAGAATTTTTTAATTTTATTATATTTTTATTTATTTGGACTGGATTTTATTGTGTTTTAGTCTTTACATTTCTTTCAAGAATAAATTATAATTTTTAAAATTGTATTAGATTTAAATGTATTTGGACTGGATGTTATTGTGTTTTAGTATGTATACATATATTTTACAATTTCATTTCTATATGACTGTCTCAGAAAATTAGAATATTTTGATAAAGTTCTTTATTTTCTGTAATGCAATTAAAAAAACAAAAATGTCATGCATTCTGGATTCATTACAAATCAACTGAAATATTGCAAGCCTTTTATTTATTTTTATATTGCTGATTATGGCTTACAGCTTAAGAAAACTCTAAAATCCTATCTCATAAAATTTTAATATTTCCTCAGACCAAGTAAAAAAAAAGATTTATAACAGCTGAGTGTTTGTCAAGGCTCAGGAAACCCTTGCAGGTGTTTCGAGTTAATTAGACAATTCAAGTGATTTGTTTAATACCCTACTAGTATACTTTTTCATGATATTCTAATATTTAGAGATAGGATATTTGAGTTTTCTTAAGCTGTAAGCCATAATCAGCAATATTAAAAGAATAAAAGGCTTGCAATATTTCAGTTGATTTGTAATGAATCCAGAATGCATGACATTTTTGTTTTTTTAATTGCATTACAGAAAATAAAGAACTTCATCACAATATTCTAATTTTCTGAGACAGTCCTGTATATATAAATACATTTTGTGATAAATACAACTTTCTATGAAAGAAAAAAATTCAACCCTGACGGGAAAAAATATCTATATTGACTCATAAATGGCGTATATTGACATAATGAAATTTAAAAAATTTACAATATTCTTCAAAGCTTTCATCTTGCCCAGAATTGTGTGGATATAGACACCGTTCTCCAACTGGCCACAATGACCTTGACCTTCCAGAAGACAATAAAAGTCCAGGATTTCTACAAATCTAAGTACGTACGACTGCGGAGTGAAGACGGCGTAGAAGACGCTCTTCCTCCAGTCCTGCTCGTCCTTCAGCAGGAAGACGTCCTGGACAATGGGCGGCAGGCTGGGTTCAGGGAGGGAACAATCCAGACGAGCTTTCAGGAACGTCGTCCACTTCCTCTGCAGCGTCCGCTGGCCGCCCATATCCCCCTGCGCGGAGACAGATGCTCCTCTCTTAACCGTCACAACCGGACCAACGCTATAAAAACCCACCCTCCCTTAATGCCTCTTTTCATCAGTACTTTATTGAAAATGGTACCTTGCAGACGCGGGCCACTCGCGACACGGCGACTTTGCTGTAGAAGTCGTACTCCATGGCGTTCTCACTGAAGAACATGTAGACCTTATCGTCATCCCCATCGGGACTGTCGAAGCTCTCACCCACAAAGTCCATGTAGATGAAGTTTGGCTCTAAAATCAAAGTGTAAAAAAAAGACAATTTAATGCATCAAAAAATTCAAAGTTTATGAAAAAGAAAACGCAGCATCGTGCATAAATAGTGTTGCTGCGGTAGATTTTCCCTCTTAACTTTGCACACTTTTATTGTGTTTTGTTTTTGCAGAGGGGGAACTCACCGCTGAGCCAGGAGCTCTTAAACTCGGTGCGCAGAGCCAAGTCCGAGCTGCGCAGAACCACCGGCTCGGAGCCCAAGAAGTTGATGGATGTGGCCGAGTACAGGTCGTTTCCTGTCGGACGGGAACGAGAGGTGAGGGGAGAACTTTTTTTTCCCATCATTAAGGTGGAACGACATCTAATTTATGTTGATTGATTAGTTCTGTACGTTGCATAATAACAATACTCCAAGACACTGGCTGCACTGTGAGGACGCCGCCTGAAATGCAGGTCTTGTGTGTCTGGTGGATTTCTGCACACAGTTATCACACGGTGATATTTTTCTGTTGGTGCATTTTGACCGCTCAGCACTTTTTGCCGCTTTGTTCCCCGTCGGGCATCAAAAACCCGACTCAGACACTCACCGACCATGAGGGAGGAGTATCTCTGGAAGGGATCAAAGGGGCACTTCCCCTTTCCCTCCTCCGGCCTTCCCTCCAGCCTCAGCTGCCCGGTCACGAACGTCTGTCGGAAACGAAAGAAGAGGGGGAAGAGAGAGAGAGAGAGAGAGAGAGGACAGAAAGACTTGTTAAGGGAGACAAAATATAGGAAAACTGTGCGATTTTTATTCAGACACAATGGGAAACAGTACTGGAAAGAGTCTACCATCATGTTTCAGCCCATTAACCTGCATGTATTTATATTATTACTCATCATTTTCTCAAAGATAAAACATTTTTAAAGTGTGTGTGTATATATATATATATATATATATATATATAAATATATACACACTTTTTAAATGAATGAAGATATATATATATATATAAATAAATGTTATATATAAATATATATACACTTTAAAAGAAAATGATTATATACAGGACTGTCTCAGAAAATTAGAATATTGTGATAAAGTTCTTTATTTTCTGTAATGCAATTAAAAAAACAAAAATGTCATGCATTCTGGATTCATTACAAATCAACTGAAATATTGCAAGCCTTTTATTTTTTTAATATTGCTGATTATGGCTTACAGCTTAAGAAAACTCTAAAATCCTATCTCATAAAATTTTAATATTTCCTCAGACCAAGTAAAAAAAAAGATTTATAACAGCTGAGTGTTTGTCAAGGCTCAGGAAACCCTTGCAGGTGTTTCGAGTTAATTAGACAATTCAAGTGATTTGTTTAATACCCTACTAGTATACTTTTTCATGATATTCTAATATTTAGAGATAGGATATTTGAGTTTTCTTAAGCTGTAAGCCATAATCAGCAATAAATCAGAATAAAAGGCTTGCAATATTTCAGTTGATTTGTAATGAATCCAGCTGAGTGTTTGTCAAGGCTCAGGAAACCCTTGCAGGTGTTTCGAGTTAATTAGACAATTCAAGTGATTTGTTTAATACCCTACTAGTATACTTTTTCATGATATTCTAATATTTAGAGATAGGATATTTGAGTTTTCTTAAGCTGTAAGCCATAATCAGCAATATTAAAAGAATAAAAGGCTTGCAATATTTCAGTTGATTTGTAATGAATCCAGAATGCATGACATTTTTGTTTTTTTAATTGCATTGCAGAAAATAAAGAACTTCATCACAATATTCTAATTTTCTGAGACAGTCCTGTATATACATATATATATTATCTACTCACTAAAGTGCACTCACCATATAATCACAGATGGGGCTGAAAGCGTTCGTGCCGCATACGTACATCGTGGTGTCGTTCACTCTGTGCAGGGTTCGAATGTAGTTACGGCATTCCACCTGCAACAAGATCCAGCACAGGGAATGCCAAGGTCAGAGCTCTGTTAGTTCAGCCGCGCACACACACACACACACACACACACACACACACAGCCTGGGGTTGAACTGGCGAACAGAAGGTCAGGGCTGTACACATGCATTTGTTTCTCCCCTTGTGCCTTTATTTGGACATTAGGTGCGAGGCTGTATAAGCAACGCGCTTCAAAGGGAGTTCTGTGTAGAGTTGAAATAGAGGAAGAAGAAAAAAAAAAGAAGAAGAAAAACACACTCCCATATAAATGATTTACTAAAGAGATCAACCGCATAGGGGAGCGACCTGCTCTCACTCGACAGCCGTGCTTTGAGGCCGTGCCGT
This sequence comes from Pseudoliparis swirei, assembly GCF_029220125.1. NCBI lineage: Eukaryota > Metazoa > Chordata > Actinopteri > Perciformes > Liparidae > Pseudoliparis > Pseudoliparis swirei. The sequence continues at coordinate 24,776,588 of NC_079392.1, read as the reverse complement.
GAGCCCACAGGTAGAAGTTACAGCGGGCTTTTACTTTGAAGGACGTTTTCACAAACCTCTGCGTTTTTTCCTTTGTACGTGCACTCCCTCTGCTTCTCCTCGGTCACTCGCCAATACACCTGCATCAACAGAGGGACAGAGTGTCTTGGTAAAGCACACAGGAGGGCGTGGGGGGGGGGGGGGGGTGAACTTATTGTGAAATGTTAGTGAAGGCTTCTCGCCTCCGAGATTAACGGGATACATTTTCCATCGCAGGCTCCAAAAATCCTTCAGACATAAAGATGGTAAAAACATCTTGAACTCCTAATTTCCATCTACACCCCCGGTGTTACCTCTGACGTCAGGTCACCAGTAGACATTATGTAATTTTAAAGGTCACGGAGCTTGTGTTGAACACGAACTGTTCAGAAACACATCGTTCTTCTGTTTTGCAACTTTTATTTAACAAATTCCCGGTTAAAGCAAGCACACGTTGCGTTGTCTTCAGCCTGCTTACCGCACCTGCCCTTCACACACCCCTCTCTTAAAGAGACACCGCCCCTCTCTTAAAGAGACAGCGCCCCTCTCTTAAAGAGACACTGCCTCTCTCTTAAAGAGACAGCGCCCCTCTCTTAAAGAGACAGCGCCGCTCTCTTCCAAAGGGACAACAAGCCCTTTCCTCCATTCACAGTTAGCATGTGCACAGATGATCAACGCTCTAAAATATAGGAAATAACACATTAACCTTAAACACACATTCAAAGTAAATTATAAGAAATGGACACAGTTTTATTAAATCGGTAAGATATGTGACATAACATATTTCAGGGTGCTACACCTGTATACATACATGTGTCCCTTGCAGGCTCAGAAGAATATATCGCCCCGCCCCGCCCACAGTTTGAGAACTACCTTTTCAAAAGGTGCAAGGTGTCTTTTCTCTTTTTTGTGGGAGCCTTACAGGGACAGGCGCGTTGTTTCAAATGGAGGGGGAACACAGGTATAATCACAGTAAAATAATGTGTTTTTTGAACATTAAAGGATGTAAACATGTTTAAGTAATTCCCTAGAAATTAGCATGATTTGTCTCCTTTAAAAGGATTATATTAGAAACTAAACTATTTAGGAACCACTGATATACCTCAAAAGAAAGAGACGATTGTTCACTTGACTATTTCAATCATAAAATATCATGAATGTTCTATAAATCCTCCATTTTTAATTTGCAGTAATTAAAAAAGTCTAATCTGCCAAAAGATCATTTGAATGTCATTACGTCCTGCAGGCTTTTTTCTTTTTAAAAACAGCTTCAAACCCAAACACAGCTGATCAGAGAGCCGTTTCCTCTCTTTTCGAATGAATCACATGTTCTCACCGCAGACTTCCTGACGGAGACGTCGTCGACGTCCAGAGCGTACACGGCCTCCCGGGCGCCCAGCAGCAGCACGCCGAGGTCCTCTCTCATCAGCATGGTGGAGTAGTTGAAGATCCCTTCTTCTCTGAACAACTTCAGCTCGCCTTAAAAAAAAAAAAAAGAAGCAGAACGTCCGCATTACTTATCTACGTCTCAGTCGTGGAAAAATGCCCCCACAGCAAAAAAAAATACAATTGCAAAATTCACAGAAATTGGCGAAGCTTCTCCAAGCCAAGCACTAAAAGTAAGAAGTTAAAGTCGCACTGCTTACATCCACGGTAAGAATATCTCATGACATGTGAGTGGGGAAGCAGTGAGGACCTACTGTGGTAGGGGACGGTCCTCCGGGGGACACAGTAGTGGGTGTTGGGTGCACCGTGTGAAACATGGAGCATCAAGCCACAGACGATGCTCAGGACCGAGAGAAGAGACATGGCTCAGAGTCCGGGGTGTGGCCGAGTGTGTGGAGGAGCTGCTCGGGTCCGGCTCCGCCGCCCCAAAGCGCCCAATCAGAGGCGGGACATGGTCTCTACGGTCTCGGTCCAGATGTCCAGCGCGGTGCTGAGGAGCTGCTGCTGTCCTCTCTGGAGGGAGGAGGAGGCGGAGCCATGCTGCCCGGCTACTGGCGAGGGAGGCTGGAGGAGATCGTCTTCATGGCGGCCATTTCTAGGAGAGAGATATCAGAATCAGAACCTTTTATTGACCTTTATGTTTTCACATACAAGCGGGCGGTGCGACAAGAGACAATAACGTTAACAGCAATCAACACAGTGCGGAAATGAAGAATATAAATATAAGAAAGCGTGCTCAGACAGACAGGTTTCAGAACTTCAACCGGTGTACGTCAGTGTAATATGAAAACCGTTATTAAAAGAGACCCGTGCCGTGAAAAAGGACTGTTTAATGCTTCAACTGGACACAGTTGCAGGCTTCAAAGTCTTAATAAATCGTCTTTTCCTGTTGCGCTTTCTTAAAGAATAATTTTACTACTTCACTACTGTTACAAGCCAACTCATTAGAGGAACATTTGAATCCAGGACGGTCAAAATCAGCCCAGATATCCTGACTTCGGCGCAGAGCGTCTGGATCCTACCATTCTCAACCTCACAGGAGATCCTCTCGTTTGTCCTCTCGCTGCTCGGTGAAAACATTTCAAGTGAAAATCAATTTTGGGTCGGAGGCTTTGGTTGGAGGTACATTTATCCAGCGTGACCTGGTTGTTACATCATAGGAGTGCAGCACCACTCACACTCACAACAATGAGAGTCATACGAGGAGGAAACCGGTGTCACGTGAAATTCTGCCAACGCTGCCCGCCGCCCCCCCCCCCCCCACCCCCCCACCGCACTCTCTCTCTTCCTGTCCTCCTCCCTGATAAGAACCTCTGCTTCCTCTGGACTCGGCGGGGGTTCACGCCGCACAGAGGGGTTTGCATCCGTTCAGGTCTGGGCATGCATGCGGATCGCAATAATCCACAGCTCCACCCCCCCCCCCCCCCACCCCCTCCATGGGATTCACACTGTATGACACTGACCTCTTCAAACTGAGCCGCGGAGCCTCATTCAAAATTCATCAAGGCACTTTTTTTTCATTTGATATTTTTTTAATCTAAGAATAACACACAAAGCATACTTTAATAGCGGCCTCGCAAGGTTTTAAAAAAGCAACTACTAAACTTATTTTTCTTTTCTTCTTTCTCTTTGTTGGGTGCATGCAGCTCCAAAGAAAGAAATAAGGAAAAAAAGCCGCTTTGCAAGTGTTGTTTTGATTTTTCCCCCCCCTCTTTTTTACAGAGAGAAGAAACCCGGCAGATTTCACAGAGCTGCGCCTCCCTTGAGACGCACACCAGAGAGTCCTCGACACGTTTGAAACCAAAAGGACAGCATCCACATTTCCTAGAGAGTGAGAGAGAGAGACAGAGAGTGAGAAAGAAAGAGAGAGAGAGACCTCAGGGTTTTCGAATGTGCGTTTTGCAACAAACCGCCGTGCTCCCACCGTGTCGTTGCTTGACACAGCGGGGCGAGCCGCTGCATGTATAGGACTGTTTATCTGAGGTCTTGCATATCCCCCCCCCCCCCCTCAGGCTGCATGGGGTGTTGGGGTGGGGGAGGCGGGTGGGGATGGGGTTGTAGGTTGAGCGCTACAGCTGAGTGAAACGACGTTTGACAGATGCTTAACGGCGCAGACAGACAGGTATACGGCTGCACCGACTGAGGGTATAAGTCTTCCTTTGTTCATCTGTGGTCACACTCACACACTGGCATGTGCACATGTGGCCATGTGTGTGTGTGTGTGTGTGTTGAGTTGTTTCTTTACATAAATCTTCAGCATTCACCAGTTGCACAAAGCTTCTTATTTTTTTTTAAAGACCCTTAAATGTGTCATGTTACTTCATTTGAAATGAAAAGACTTTTTTTTTTTCTGGCTTTTCTCAGTATTACATTTCTCCCAAAATCTCAACATCAAAGTCGAGCAATTTAAATGTTAAATCGTCAACAGTGACGAGTTTTCTGGCCTGATGCCGAGCACACATCAAAGCAGCCCGCCGTGAGAGGCCTGCGGCGGCGGCGGCGTTAGCTCCGAGCGAAACGGAAAGCTGGGGATGGTTTGAATTTTAGCGGCAGAGTGCGGCCCAGAGAACACCCCCCCCCCCTCCCCCACCCCCCACAACCCAGTAGGCAGAGGCCCATCACTCTCGTGGCATTTTGACATGTACGTGACGGAGAATTTCTTCTCCTGTTTTTCGAGGCCTTTTCCGCTGTAAATGCATTTTATCACCCTATTGACACATTTTCAATTCAGTTTATTCAGTATATCCCATTCTTACAAGATACAAATTTGCCTCAGAGTGCTTTTCAATCTGTACACATACGACATCCCTGACCTTTGACCTCACATCGGATCAGGAACAACTCCCAAACAAACCCTTTCACAGGGAAAAAAGGGAAGAAACCTTCAGGAGAGCAACAGAGGAGGATCCTTCTCCAGGATGGACAGAAGAATAGACGTCATGTGACCAGAAGGACACATTAGAGTTAAAACACATTCAATGAGTATGACAGAGTGTATGAATAGTTGGTAGTCGTTATGGACCACGATCCAGACCTCCGGGATCCATTCAGCGGACACACAGAACAACGTGGCCGTTCATCTGGAGTCGTGTGTTTGGCCACTGTTCGCTCTCCTTTAGGTTCAGGTACCTGACGTAGCTCTTTATCCCCTAAATGCTGCACTTTCTACGCCGGCTGGTGGCTAACTTTGTCCGTCTGGTAATCGGTGCTCGCCAGGAGGCTTTAAGTGGATTTAAAGGTTGACGTCAGGTGAAGCACATCCTGTCGCAGAGCAACGCAACCTTTAATTCTCACGAATATTCAGACGTGAAACGAGTTCAAAAACACAATCCACTAAATGTCACCCGCAATGTGAGACGTCTGCACGACGTCTTCTAATGTCTCGTCTCCGTTGTTGTTTTTTTATTGTCCATACATGTTGCCATTCTGCTGCCTTCAATATCTTTTTTTGTATTTATCCTGTTATATTGTAAATGACATGTACGTGCACACGTAGATGGCCAATAAAGCTGGTTCTGATTCTAATGAGGGGAGAAAACCCGGATGTTTATTCTGGCATCTTGAACAAAAATAATCGAGGTCAATATCGTAAATCACCGAGGAAGCGAGCAGAGTTCGTGGGCCAGAAAACCAAAATAAAATAAACAAATAAAGAAGCTAAAACATTCACTCTGAGCAACAACTTTCACGTATAAATTATATCCATCGTCCATGAAAAATATTAAACGTATGCAACCAATATAATGCATCGATATGAGTCACTGTCGGGTGTAAAACGAGGACTATTCATGTCTCCGTGACCTCCACCTTTTGTCCTCCCACCCCATGAGGAAGGACCCTCCCCTGGCCGGTCGGACCCCTCACCTCCAAACCCATTAGTTGAAGGTGTAGCTGCAGACTTGACGTCACAAAGTGGTTCACGACCCCTTTATCTCCTCCTGAATCACACACACACACACCTTTATTTACACGAGTACATCGTTAATAAAGAGGCTCGTGGGACCACTCAGATTGTGCGTGTATAACGAACCATTTATAAACCAAAGTTCATAGCAACATCTTAATAAAAAGTCAGAATAAAGCGCCGTGTCACGTGAGGTTGTGCACAGCGTACGTTGTAGAACCCAAGTTGTCGTCTTGTTTTGTTTGTGCAGGCGGGCTGCGGGGCTCCTGCAGGACCCTGTGACACCCTGAGCACATCGGAGAAGAAGAAGTGGAATATTTAGGAATAGCGAACGACATCAACCTGCAATGAAAAGGACGCAGTCGACATCGGGGGAAGGAGAGCAACGACGAAACCAGAACAACAACGGGAGTGTGACTGAAATAGTTTCGGCTGCTGCTGCTTTGTTGTTGTTGTTGTTGTTGTTGACTCATGAACCGACACAACGAGCCCTCCAGTCGTATCTGCGACCACTTGAAGAGCCGGTGTATTTATAGGCCGCTCGGGGGGGGGGGGGCTCCACCGTATCTTCAGTACTCTACGACGGATTCTCACCACGACTCGGGTGCAGCGTGCAACGTTTTCTACGACTCAAGAGAACCGCGTCCCGACGGCGGCGTCTGAAGCGAGCGCAGGCGAGGCCGCCATCGCCCCCCTGGAGTCACAACAAATCCCCCAAATCCCAGAAAGCTGTGTGAACTGTCAAACAGCTGAGACGCTCTGCCCTATAGGCCGTTAGGGAGAGGCCTCCTCCTCCTCCTCCTCCTCCTCCTCTTCCTCCTCCTCCTCCTCCAGGCTGTAACTGATTTACCTTGACTGGCTGACTAACTGGTCTATGGGTTCGATGCCGGTTAACCGCTGGCTGCCTGCCACCGGGCGCCTGTTTTTGCAGCCAGTCAGACGTGGTGTGTGTGTGTGTGTGTGTGTGTGTGTCGGGTGGCCTGCCGGCCCGGCTGGCCTTGTGACGGTCCTCCACTACGGGAACCCAAACAGGAAACCGGTTGCGGGAGGCTGCTCACCTTTGACACGCCTTGTGTCACACACTCTGTTGTGAAACACTCACACAACACTTTAAATTTGTTTTTAAAACAACACGCCGTGCGTGTTCACGCCGCGCGTCACGCGTCACGGACAAAAAGGGAACAAAGGAAACACAAAGGAAACAACCACCTCAATAAGAGAGTCGCTTCTGCTCTGACACATCACTTTGTCATCGAAGGAGACAAGTCCGGTTGATTGTGGCTGCACACACACAAACACACACACACACACACGCAGGAGGAACACACACACACACACACACACACCGGGCAAGTTCCAGCAGGAGCCGGGGCACAAAAGGGAAGATATGAACACTCGAGCATCTCGGGCCGGCTCGACCTGTGTTGCGTGACGAGTTTCGCTGGCAGGCGGGAACACCCAAGAAAACCAGATCGTAACCGAGGAGACGGAGTCAAGACCAACGCTGCTGCCTCTTTCCATACGTGTGTGTGTGTGTGTGTGTGTGTGTTCATTTCTCCATCATCTTCTTGTACGTTCGCTGCATCAAATGTGAGAAAATAGTTTCTGAAACAACCCGACATGAATAACGTTTTTACTACAATAGGAAACAGAGACGAGCAGCCGCTCCTGGAACAAGAGAACTTTGATATTTTCGACTTGAACCAATAATCGATTATTGGGAAACGCCTCATGCTTCAGTCGGCACGACGAATAACGTGATCCGATGTGTCGGGAGAAGAATGGCAAGACCATAAAAGAATCTCTCTATATACAAAACATCTCAACATCACCGAGTCACATGGTCACAATAACGCCGAGGCCGATCGATCGTACGTTTTGACGACGACCCCGAGCGACATCGTTGACCCGTGAACACGACCTCGACCGACATGTCAGCTGATCGTATCTTTGGACACGTGACCTCGATCATTTTACGCCGACCTCGACATCGCCCGCTGTGTTTACACAAGAATGTCAACAATGAGTCAACACAACGGCAGAATAAAACAGCTGGTTTCTAGGACATATTTTTTCTTTTACTATCTGGGTTATTTTTGTTGTTGTTTTGGTATTCCAATTAAAATATCTGAATATGTTTATGAAGTATATACTTGTGTAATTGTGCTGTTATATTCATAATATATCATTCAGTTATGGTGAGCCTATACCAAACGTGTGTGTGTGCGTGTGTTCATCAGCAACATGTACTTTACTGGTTCTGCCACTTTAAATCACATTGTGTTGTTTACCTGTGGAAAAACTCTGACACGCGAGCTGTGTGTGTGCGTGTGTGCGTGCGTGTGTGTGTGTGTGTGCAAAAACAACGTGAAGCAGGAGTTCACAGAACAGCCATGTGAGCTCAACTCCACACTGATTATCAAGGGGAGGGGGAGGGGGGGTGATCTTTCTGTTTCAATGCATCTGATGACACGGTCACGCGCTGCTGTAAAACACCGAGGGCACGCGCATCACGTCTTAGCTCAGAAGGTGCAGGGTGTCATATGCCCTGCCTCCCCAGCACCCCGTGACCCCACGGAGCTGCGGTGTGACACCCAGAAGATTGGGCAATCCCATGAGCAAGTAAGTGCACCGACAGCCCATAATTCCCACCATCCATGAAAACTAGACACCCTGAACCACCACGTTGAGCCTCCCTATAACATTCAGATGCTCTGTGAGTCAATTATTAATGCAGCAGTACACACACGCACATACACACAAACACACACAAACACACACACACAGACACACACACAACTAAACACCTTTTTTGGGCTATTTTTAAGGATATTTACGCATTTTAAACTAAGTGTATAAAGAATAAACTGTCTGCCTGTTTTGTGGTTGCAAAGCATTTCCCCCCACAGGATTTAAACCACACACACACACACACACACACACACACACACACACACACACACACACACACACACACACACACACACCCGCCGCGTTCACGCTTCCCCAGCGACCTGGGCGAGTTGGAGCGTTTGTTTTGCTCCCCGTCTGCGGGGCGGTGTTATGTGTTTGCAGCCTTATATAAGCCCCATATCCCTACTACTGCTTATGCTGCTATTATTAGACGCATCCTTTAATCTGACAACAGACAGACAAGTTATACAGTGTGTGTGTGCGCGTGTGTATGTGTGTATGTGTGGGTGTGTGTGTGTGTGTGTGTGTGTGCATGCATCCTCTCAACCACACACAGGTCGCCAATCCGATTCCCACAACGAGCCCCGTGGAAGAAAAACAAATCCATTTAAGCCTCTGGGGAGTTTAACAACAAAATAAAAAAACTGCGCACAAACAAGTGAATAAGTCGCGACGGCGGCGCGCGAGTCCGCGTCGGGCTCACCGTGAAGCGGCCGGTGAAGGGTCCACACCGGAGACGGTTGAGACTGGCTGCAGGTTGTTCTCGTCCCGGATCAGGCTCGACGCGCTGCGCGAGCGCTCCACCTGTAACGTTCACTCAGACGTCAACTCCTGCAGGGGGAGAGTATATCTGGCACCTCCTCGTCCGTAGGCAGAGGCCGGTCACGTGACTTTTTGATTGTACCTTTTCCTCATAATGAAAAAAAGCTCAAACAAAACAACCCACAGCAGCCAATCAGTTGTAACCTTTGTAATGAGTTAATTTACCCTTCATTTAGAAGACTTTCGCTTGTTATATTTTAATATTTTATTTTTTCATGTAAACAAAATTGTGACAATCTGACAGTTTATCGACATTCAATAGATTACAAACTGTTTTCCCACTATCTTTTATATTTTCAATATAGTTTTAATAAGCACACATTTGACCAAAAATACGTATTTCCTATACAAACACAAATTTACTACTTTTTGCTCATTTATGTTACAAAGTCTAACATATTTAAACATTATTTAGGGGTTGAAAAATACAGGGAAAAGAAAAGAATAATGCTAATAATATTTTTTTGAATTCACCCATTCACCATCTGCCCTCTAGTGGCTCATAACAGTCATTACAGCTATTTCACAGGAAAATACCTGAGAATAATTTTTTTTTAAAAATAGGACACATTTACACTTTGGCTAGAATGCAACACTTATAATGATAACAATGTAAACACATAATAATAATAATATTCAAAATAATAATAATATTCATAATAATAGAAGAAAGACAATTCATTTAGCTTTGCAGTGAACACACATGTCGGCCATGACTAAATGTGACGAGGAGGAGTGGATCCACGACCTCTTCACTATTTGCATCTCCGTTTGCCTTCTCCACTTTGACCCCCCGGAGTCGGGTTCCGGAGGTTCTGAGAGGAAGGACCGGCCTTCAGCTGGTCGTCCCTCGGCCGAGGAGAAGGCTGCTTGTTGGCCACACGACGGGTGTTGGTGTAGACCGGGTCTTCTTCTGCGTTGAGAAGTAAAAGCAGGTTAATCCCACAAATGTCATCCCACTTTCCATCTAAACGGCAGAACCCAATTAAAAACGTTTGTTTCAGCTATTTCTTTTATTTTTCCTGTACTTTTAATGATGCTGTCTCTCTATATTTGTGATAAGTATGAGTTGATGGTAATAAGGCCCATGTAAGCACTTATAAGAGGCTTATTAACATGATTATGTGTTAATACGAGGTAATAAATGTTAATAAAAGCATCATAAACTTATGTATTGATGAGTATGAGATGTTTTTAAGTACTTATAAGGAACTTGTTAAGATTTCATAGATTGCTAAATAAAGGCAATAAAAGCTTTGTGAGTTCATAATAATCGTTTCTAATAGCATTACCAAAACACATTCATTGAGTTCAACTCTTATTTTATTGTCAAAACGTTACTAAGTCTTTAAAAAGCCTCTTCGGTCTTAAGAAATTGTGTATATAGCTAAATGAGATCAAGCCAATAAACAAAATTGAAAAATATAGGCCAGGTTATCGTATTCCCTTTACTTCATTGAAATATCTTAATACTTTTACCATATTCACATGAAAGCACCTTACAGTGACTATAATATCAAATACACACAATGTGAGTGAGAAGCTACTGTAGAAGTCCTCCTGTCCTGCAGTGAGTCATGACACAACATCCCCTGTGTGTGTGTGTGTGTGTGTGTGTGTGTGTGTGTGTGTGTGTGTGTGTGTGTGTGTGTGTGTGTGTGTGTGTGTGTGTGTGTGTGTGTGGAGATAGCATGTCTTCTCCGACCTACTTCTTACCTGCTGAAACCGCCGTGGCACGAACCAACACATCTAGACACTCTTTCTCACACTTCTTGTCACTTTTGTGACCTCTGATCCAAATTATTATCATCACACCAACATAAAATTACAATTTAAAAAACGTAAAAGCGATGCAAATGTGCTGGAGAAACGACAACAGGTGAGGTGCACCTGTAAGCTATGAACACGACAAGGTGTGATGAATGTTACGAGGTCATTGAAGATTTGACTTCTGTGTGAAAGCAACAACCTGTGAAGTGTTGTAACCAATATGAGGGCCTTATCTAATTAATGCATCATCAATTAATTAATTAATGGTGTAAAATGAGTATGAAAATGCCACATCTTCAATATCTTGTTTATACTCTGTTTACTCAGAGATACTGATTATAGTTTTTCTTTTGATGATATCATTGAAATGATTAAATGGCAATCTAAATAGTTGCGTCTGTTATGCAATCAGTTTGTTTCAGCTGCGGTAAACTTTTAGAAAAAATATTGCTCATGATGATTTTGAGAATTGTACCGATGAAAACAGATCATAGCATTTCTTCATTTTAAACTTGTATAATAGCTTCAATTAAAAGTGTTTTTTTGTCTGTGACGGCAAATGTGAGATGATTCTCACGTCAAAAAATGGTCTTTGTGGCTGGAAAGCAGTCGACGTGTTGGGTGGTGCA